>NW_020172779.1:11566308-11595378 GCF_003031525.2 Neophocaena asiaeorientalis asiaeorientalis
TCTTTTTGTGTGGGGGAGGGGGGGGGGGGGTGTTGTTTTTTCCTTTTTTTTGTTTTGAGCATTTCCTTCCTTTCTGGCATGACAAGGTACTCCAGGCTCATCTTGTATATTTCCTGCCCCAGACCTAGAATCAGCCATTTCTCCAAGGAGGCCTGGTTTGCTTTATTGGAACATGGTATTAGAAACCAACGTATGGGTGTGAGATGTGTTCACTGCTACTGGGGCATCACTGCTTCTAAGTCTTCTTAGCCAACAGAGCAATGAAATACGTGTGAGTGTCCTAACCCACGTGTATACACGTGTATAATTGTTTGCATAGGTATCCATCGTATCTCTGTTAAGCTAACCATGAATTCATACTGATGTTCCAACTCTCATCCATTACTACTCCATACACTTTCGAACAGACAGACATTTTTTTGCCCACGTTGGTCGGCAAGAGGAAGTACTGAATGGTAAGTTCTAGAAGTCCCCATGGGCAGAGAGCAGTGGGATGAGAACACTGGACTTTTCCCTGTGGACAGTGTAGTCTCGTGAGCAGAAGTCAAGAGTTGGACACAGTTGGACAGAAACTCAGAAACATGTGCCGTCCAGAATGCTTGCAGACCAGACGCTGTCACACTCGCAGGCCTTGTGTGCCTTTTGTCCTCCTGGGAAGCCTGTCCTGTCCTCCCTCCCCTCCCACGTTATCCCCACACTATACCCTCTCCCCGCACACACGCCGAGAGTCCCCTGGGCTTACCCCATCAGAAACAAACCCACTTAAAAAAAATTCTTTGCCTGTCTGCTCCTCCCAAGTAGACCGCATCCTTGAGGGAAGCACTGTGTCTCGCAGGCAGTGCCTTGCACAGTCTCCCAAAACCAAAGCCAGGTCCGTCCATTCACTTTCAGAGTTTGTTGGGGGAATAAAGCAGTGGACAAGACACATGCCCCTGCCTTGTTGGAACCTGATACACACTGAATGCAAATGAAGGAATTCACATACAATGCAGAATCCCCTACCCCATTTCCTTTTTGGCCAGGGGTCTCAAACTCAATTGTCTCCAGGGACCAGGCAGGCAATATAAGGAATGACGTGGGCCTGGTGGGCAACTGGAAGGCGTGCATAGCTGATGAAGAGCCAGGACATCTGGTGTGACATACCGACCTGGCCGCCCGGCTCAGGCCAGCGTCCTGCCTGATGGTCCGGGGTCTGTGCCTGACTAGTTGTTCCTAAGATTTTTGACTCACATGCCCAGTATAAACGGGGTGGCGCCCAGTCCATGGCCGCTGATCATGGTGCTGGAGAACTGCTGGCCTAGCGTGGCCGGATCTGACTGTTCCAGGGATCCTGGAAGCTGGGGAGCTGGGGGAGTCTTGCCCCTTTCTGTTCACTTCTACTCGTTCCTGATATCACTGTAGCAATACTTCTTCCCCTGCCAGCAGCACTTGGTCCCAGTAGCAATAGTTGCTTCCAGTTTGCAGGGACTTCTTTGTCCCCTACTCCGGGAACCAGCCTCATTGGCTGCTCTAGAGATGACATCCCCAGCAGGGCTCCCTGGGGTCCCCCAGACTTCTCAGTTCCGATAATCCTACCCCATGCCCCATCCCCATGGGCTTGCTGTCTACCTCTCGGCTACCTCGGACTCTCCCTCCTGTCTTTTCAGTAAACGGTTCATTCTTTATCTGAAATTCAACGGGTATGCTTCCTCTTCCCATGTTGAGCCTTGATTAACGCGCAAGGTGTTATTTCTATATTTCCTACCCTTGCCGTTTTCGCTCAGTTGAGCACAAAGCAGGTTTCCAAGCCTGTCGCTTTGAGGCCCAGACTGCCGGCCCGCCGCCCCCCACCCCCACCCCACCCCAAACCCACCACCCACCTGCAGCCACGTGCCCGGAAGCCCTGCGTCTTACGCTCATTGCTTGCCGGCTTCCTCCGCTCGTGCTGCTTGCACACAACCACGGGCCACTCCCGGGGGGCTTGCCAGTGGCCCCTTTCCACAGCCTGCTGCGTCTGGAGATGAGGCTTTGGGTTTTCCACAATAAACACCGGTCCCCAGGGTGTGCCGGGTTTCTCTGTGTCTGCAGGGGTGTGTGCGCCTGCTGCGTGGAAACAACCTTGTCAAAATAAACCAGGGCTATGCTGACAGGGGGAAGTGAGGCTGGCCGGAGGAGAAAACGTGGGCTGGGTGCTTCTTGGGGGGTTTCCTCTGTGCCAGTGCCCTACAGGGGGCTGCCTCTGCCATACTTCCTGGACCCTTCCGACTCCCCCATGGCCCCCGTTGGACACAAGACTCTCTTGCTACCTTCCCACGTTGAGCCATTCACTGAACAGTGTGCCTCCAAACCAGCTCTTCTGCCATGATTTTCCCCTTTGCTCTGAACTCACCGTCCTGACCTGACACGTCAGCAGTCCTTTTGTCACTCCAGTGATGCAACTTTATGATTTTCAGGGTCCAGTGTGACTGATTAAAAATCATGCTATTCCTCGGGAATTCTCATCGATCGTGATCATTGTGATACTCAGCTGTGTCAAACGCTGGTCTTTGTGAGATGGGCGGACTTACTGGGGGTATATATTAGCTTGCACGGGCGGCTGTGACAGAGTACCACCCGTGAGGTGGCTCAAAACAACAGAAATGTATACTCTCACAGTTTTCCAGGCTAGAAGCCTGAAATCACAGTGTCAGCAGGGTTGCCTTCCCTCCATAGCTTCTAGGGAAGCATCCTTCCTTTCCTCCTACCTTCTGGTGGTTGCTGGCAATCCTTGGCCTTCCTTAGCTTGTAGGTGTATCACTTCAATCTCTTCCTCCATCCTCACATAGACTCCTCTCCCGTGCATCTGGTCCAGATTGCCCTTTTCTTATAATTAGGTCTACCCTAATCTGACTTCATCATGTTAACTTGATTACTTCTCCAAGACCCTATTTCCAAATAAGGTCACACTCACCAGTATTAGGAGTTAGAACTTGAGCATAACTTTTGGGGGGGGGGGACACAGTTCAACCTGCAACAAGGATATGAAGAAGTGTTACAACTTCTAGTTTTGTTTATTTGTTTCCTATAAAATGTCATATGTTTTATAATAATATAAGTGTTTCTGTGTATAAATTATAAACAAATACATAGATATTGGGGGCTATCCTCAATCATGAGTGATGAGGACATAGTTTAAAAACAAACCAATCAGTCCACTGGTCTGGTTTATGGAGGGCCCGGGTCTTAGTCAACCTGGGCTGCCGTAGCAAAATACTATAGATCAGTTGGCCTCAACAACAGAAAATTTGTTTTCTTACAGTTCCGGCAGCCGGGAAGTCCAAGATCAAGGTGCAGCTGGTTCAGTTTCTGGTGAAAAGTGCTCTTCCTGGTTTGCAGACAGCTACTTTCTTGCTGTATCTTCACATAATGAGGCAGGGGTGGGGGGTGGGATGGGAGAGGATGCACTAGCTTTCTGGTGTCTCTTCTTATATAAGTGCGCTAATCCTGTGGGATCAGGGCTCCACCCTTATGACCTCATTGAACCTTAATTACCTCCATTAAGGTCTGATCTCCAAGTAGAGTTGCACTGGGGACCAGGACTTTAACATATAAAGTTGGGAGAGGACACAATTCAGTCTGTCGCAGGTCCCATCTTCTGGATTTTGTTATACAGTAAGATTCCCTTGGTTCTTATGAATTACAAGAAAAACTTAAAGTCTGGTTTGGTGGATAGATCCCAACTTTAGTTCCACATACACCTCGTTTTTATCCTGGCTTTCTTATTCCTTTATATTTATTTTTTAAATTTTATCATCAGTAGCTGGGTGCCGTGGGCAAGCTAAATGCCCTCTCTGAGCCTCGCTTTCTACCTCTGTGACACGGAGATAATGCCTACTTAGGGGATTGTTTGGGAGGGTAAGTGAGGTCACTAAGTAGATGCTTAGTAGCTGTGAGCAGTTTTCCTTTCTGCCCAGATCTCACTCTTCCCTGCCCTCCAGCAACGGCTGCCCTGCCCCTGCCCAAGGAGGGTGGGAGAGTTTTGAGGGGGTAAATCCTTAGTCCTGGAGGTGGCTCTAGACGGCGTTGTGTCTGAGACCTTCCTGGGCCCTATCTGTCTTTCTCAGCCCTTGTGTTTATCATCCAGCTGTGTCTCATCTGTACTCACTGTTAGTAATGTCATCATTTTGCAATTCAGCCATCATTTTGGTTTTTGTACGTGGATTGTCTTGACTCAGCCTAGCTTGTAAAGCAGATCTGTGGGATCCAGCCCACATGTGTACAGCAGGTGATCAGCGACTGTATTTGTTGGGTTTATTGGGTGGGGGAGAAGGGAGGGCTTTAGCCCGGGTGCCAGCCCTTCTTCACTTTCCTACCTTTGTTCATCTCAGAGGAGGCAGGCGGTGAGATGAACAGGCTCTCCTGTTTCCCTTCGCTGCCTACTGCCCTTCTGCTTACGGCCCAGGGCAGGGCCAGCATTAAACAAGGTCTGTATAAGCGTAGAGAGGGGCCCGGTAGTGTGGTCCCTTCCAGAAACATGCGTGGGCCTGGAAGTCACATAAACCCGGTGGGAGTCCTAAGCCTGCTCTTTACTGCTACCAAGGCCTTGGGCAAAATCTTGGTGTTCCCTTTTGCAAAATGGAGCTAATAATGGTACCTGTGTCATTAGGTGGCTGAGAGGAAATGAGCTAATGCATGTACGCCCCTAGTACAATAGCCGTCCAGACAAGGGGCAGAGGCCTGGGCGGGGGGAACCACTGCTCTCCCGATGCACTCTGAACTAGGCTTCCAAATGCCTCTCTCATCCCCCAGCTGTGCAACCCCAGCTAAATGCCTTTCCCTCTCTATCTAAGTTTCTGCTCTTTGTTATCGCTAAAGGTTAATAATGCTTTCCTCAAAGTTTAACTTGATGTAATTTACATAAAGTGACATGAAGCAGTTTGTAAAACACAACCCAGAAATTCATAATTACCATTAACAAGTTTGATTGGGAAGCCTCATGACTGCATCTGTACCCTGTTAGACTTTTAGGAGTTATAACTGAAGTCTGCAGCCGAGGCCAGGAGGGGACTGGTTCAAGTTCAAGCTTTTTAAGTCCTTCTCAAGTAGCAAACCTATATGGCATCCTGCAGGTAGATTAGGGCCTTGTCGGCTTTTTTTTTCCTGGTATCTTTAATACACATGCCTGCTGTTGACTCCTGCTTGGCCTGGAGCCCTGACCTTGTCCTCAGAAAATCCCTTCCTGTCCAGATGCACCGGTGCTCCGAGCTCTCCTGCTGTCCTCACTGCACCTGCCCAGGGCCTGACCCAGCCACAGCCGGCTTCCTTTGCTCCTGTGGTAGGCATTCGGGCAGGTTGGAGCGATGAATGTTGTTGGCAAAGGAAAGTGAGTCTTCTTCTGTGCTGCTGGGCGGTGATGAATTGAACCAGCCTCACTGAAGGGAGAGTTGACACAACTTCTCAACGTTTAGACTGTGTGTGCCCTTTGACCCAGCAACTCCTCCCCCCACCATGAGTCTGTCCTCTAGAAGTAGGAAAACACATTTCAAAAAATGTTCTTTCACAGCATTGAGAAAGTAGCAGAAGCTGGAGGACAGCCTCACTGCTTAACAGTGTCCTACTCAGCAGTCTGAAGAATTGAGATTTCGCGACCATCTCAAGGCTAGATCAGGAAGCACATGGCGCTGGCTTGGTCCCATGACCGATGACGTTCACCTTGATCACTTGATGAGAGTGGTGTCTGCTAGGTTTCTCCACCATAAAGTTATATTTCTCCCTTTATAATTAGTTAGTATCTTATCAGGAGACCATCTGTTACTATCAATATATAAATACCATGTTTCTCATCATACTTTCACCTAAGTTTAGCCTCCATTGAAAATTCTTGCCTGAAACTGGTATTACTGTTATTGCCAAACAGTGTCTGTCTCCGTCATCGCCTCCACACTTATCAGTTGGAATTCTAATGTAAGGAAGAACTTTCCTTTCTTTTTCCATTAAAAAAATTCAATTATTGATATCAGTGTGAACTCATAAATTCTTATTATATTGCTTATAATCCATGACTATCGTTTTTTTCCTCAAATTTTCCTAGAGTCGGCAGATGGGATGCCCTTCAAGTTGGGTTCTATGTCCTTTTGACATTTCCCCATCATTTTTTGAGCACTGCTTTGCCTTCCAGCGCCACGAGGTGTTCCAGGCTCATGCTGTGCTCGCCCTGCCCCAGCCCTGGAGTCAGCCATCACTTCTGTGCTATTCTTGCCAGAAGTGGGTAACCTGGATTTAATCTAGAGGAAATACGGACAAACCCAAATTGAGGGACATTCTGCAAAGCCTCTGGCCAGTGTTCCTCAAAAACAAAAGAAAGACAAAGCGAGGCTAAGGAACGATGCCAGATTAAAGGAGCCTAAGGGAGCATGATGACTAAGGGCAATGTGTGACCCTGGGTTGGCTTCAAAAGACATTATTGGTAAAATTTGAGTAATGTCTCTGGGTTAAACAGTAGGATTATATTAATGTTAATTTCCTGGTACAACTTGATCATTATAATGTGGTTATATAAGGTATCAGTATTGAGAAATTGCAAGGCTGTGGGAATTCATTCTACTTTCAAACTCTTTTTGTAAGTGTGAAATTATTTCAAAATGAAAAGTGAAAAGAAACTTAAATACGAACAATTGAGATGAATTTATATATACTAATAAGGAAAGGTGTCCATAATCAATTCATTGAAGGAGAAAAGTTGTAGTATTTTTGGTATAGAATTAGCCCACCTTTGTGAAAACAAGACAGAACAAAATAGTACACATGCATATTTGCACATGAGAGAAATTCTGAGAAGGTGTGAACTTCCTGTTAACAGACATTTCCAGGAAATGTAATTGGAAGGTGTGAGAAAGTGGGAACTTGGTGATTTTTTTTTTTTTTTTTTTTAAGAAGAAGGATGTTTTAATACTATAGTGGGAAAGTGCTAAGCATGTGGTTTGTGTGGGGAAGTGCGCTTCTGCCGGTGAATGTTCGGTCTGATGTCTTCCATCCACCTCAATTTCTGTTGCGTTTTCTTCCACAGGCAGTGCCCTGCAAAAAAGTCTTACCCCGTGGACACTCACCCGTGTTTTGCCCCACTATCCGCTTTCTCGTTTCTGATTCTTAACACAGACACGGAGGGAGTCTGCCAACCGTGCTGCTAGACAGCGGTGCCAGCTGACTCATCTTACCTTTAGCCAATGAAGCTGGAAATTGTTCACTCTGGAACACTTCAGAGAGAACTTTATTCTTAAGCGTGTATCCTTTCGGTCTCCCCAGAGGAGTGTAAATTAGAAACCTGACCGTCCTCATATTTGCTCCTCTAAGGAGCAATGATTCGTTAAGTGGTGCTTGATGTCTCTAAACCTGATTAATTAGTGAACCACCATCAGTTTCTCCCAGGAATTTGTAATGATCACTAGCCTTTTGTAGTTAATGTAAAATTTCTCTGAGATAGATTTATTTTTATGTATAGGTTTGTTTTCCCGTCTCAGAGCAGGTGCTCCTTGATTCAAGCATGGAGAAGAACAAAAATAACATGTCTTGCGGGCCGACTGTGTGCCACGAGCTATTACAGACTTTGACTAATGTAGCCTCCCTACTACAGTCGGCCCTCTGTGTTCTCTGGTTCTGCATCTGTGGATTCAACCAACCGCAGATGGAAAATATTCGCACAAAAAATTCCAGAAAGTTCCAAAAAGCAAAACTTGAATTTGCATCATGCTGTCAACTATTTACATAGCATTTACATCGTAGTAGGTATTATATGCAATCTGAAGATGATTTAAAGTATACAAGGGGATGTGTGTAGGTTAAATGCAAATACTACACCGATTTTTTTTCTTTATGAGGGTGACTCATTCCGAAATGAGCCCTTTATTGTGTGTTTTAGGTGAACCAATCAGTGGGGGCCTGGACCAGGTGGTCTGCGGAAGTTTCTTCCCTTATTTGGCGGGGTGGGGTACCACACGGCATGCAGGATCTTAGCTCTCTGACCAGGGATCGAACCCGTGCCCCCTCCAGTGGAAGCGCGGAGTCTTAACCTCTGGACCGCCAGGAAGTCCCACTACACCATTTTATATGAGGAACTTGAGCATCCCCGGATGCTGGTATCTGTGGAGGTCCTGGAACCATTCCCCCGAGGATACCGAGGGAGGCCTGTACTAGGGAACATTCTTCCAGTCTCTCAGTGAGAAAACTGACCCTGCTGTCACAGGCTCTAGCATGTTCACTTAGTTAGCTCCTGAATGAACTATCTCCTGCTCTTGCCTGTCTCTGACTCCTCCTGGGGTCCAGAGCAGTTTGTGTTTGCTTCCTTCTGCTCCGGGCTGCCCTGTCACCTCCTGCAGCTCCTAAACACCAGCTCCAGTTTTGCCTTCTAAGTACCTTTGTCTTCTTCTGTCGGGGTGTCTCCCTCAGTAATGATTATAATGACGGTGATAAAAGAAAAACTAAAATATTTGCGAGTAAGTGTCTTTATGGATCCCTTGCTGTGCTGGGCAGAATGCTGAGCTCTCCCAGGCATCATGTCATCGTTCCTTCCCACCACCTGATGAGGTGTAGGGGCTCGCGGTGGGCTGGGGACCTGAAATCCGCAGCCGGGTCCATCTAGGAGCCAGAAGCTAACGTCGGTCCAACACGTGTTTTCCATTTCAGTGTTCACTTAGGTAGTTAATACGCTCTTGCACTAGGTTGGTGCAAGCTAGTGAACACGGCCAAATTATTTCTCCCACAAACTTATAGCCACATATTCCCAGACATTAGAAATCTGTGGTTGAACTAATACTCAGACACATCACCGTTTTCTCAATGACATAATCAAGCTCATAATGAAGGATCCCAATTTTAAGTTACACAGCTCAACAGCATGTAAAATATTAGGTGTGCGCTTACTTCATTAACGGAGGCACTTTTTTTTTTTAACCAGAAGGTATGGAAAATAAGAGGAAAGACTTCAATCTTTCAACAAAAACGATAATCATCTTCCCATAAGTATGCTAAAAGAAATGACAGGATTTTCAGAAACTGTGATTAAAAATTGGTTTAGCTACAGTCAAAAATCATCACATAACAAGAAAGTATCTCTGTCTTTTTAAAAATATTTGCTACATTAAAGGGCATATTGTATAAGTTCTGGGTAAAACACAGGTACCCTTATACTAGACATATTCAATAGGCTCTTTTCATTGTTTCTTTCAGGTCCTCCCTGTCACATTGCACCACAGGGAAAACGTTAATTGAACTGTAAGGGTTGTTGTCTGTAGACGTTAAAGACATATACGTGTTATTAAATGAACCTTTAACCGGAGCTTTGTGATTTTTTTCAAAATAGATTTATATATGTGTGTGTGTGTGTGTATATATATATATATATATACACATATATATGTGTGTGTGTACATATATATACGTATACATATATGTATGTATATACACACATATATGTATGTATATACATGCATAATATATGTATGTATATATATATAAAATGGCACAACATGAGATTTTGAGAAATACATTAAAAAATCTCCTAACACTTGGCAAATCTGACAAAAGCAATGGTGTTGCCAATCCTGATGTCTCTGTATGTGAATGTCAGCAGTGTAAACATAAGGCATACAAGCACATGGCTATACAGGCCCTGTCTTCATTGCTTGAAATGACCAAAGGGGAAAAACCACGCTGTGGCATCCCAGTGTTGTGTCAACTAAAAAGTACAGTATTTTAGTATAAAATATTTTAATATTGTAGTAAATTAGTGTTTGTGTGGGTATTGGTATAAACTATTTTAGTATGAAAATGCACTGGAAACATACAAGTAATGTGCTGGGGATTTGGGCATCTAATCTTTCTAAATTTCTTGTCAATGAAATCCTGGCGCAGGAAATAGATTTGAGTAAGAATCATTGCTCAACACCGTGCAATTTCAGGAAAGTCAACTGATAAAAAAGATCAAAGTGTTCTCAAGGCTGAACAGCAAGAATCTCTCACTAAGTGTTGGGATAGATTGACAGGAGCCCCAAAGTAGAAGTTGCAGTTGGGCGGAGCTAGTGCCCTGTAGTGGAAGGTCTTTTATACTTCCTGCTCACCGAGGATCCACCCTGCTGATGTGTGCCTTAAACTCAGATTCCACTTCCACAGCAATAGCTAGAGGCAGCCCAGTTTTACTGAAGGCGACAGTTGCTTCCGTGACCTCCAAATGGCTGCTTTTACGTCTTTATACTCTGTCCTACCTTCAGTTAACGCCAGGGCTGCAGTCACCAGACCTCTCCCAAGGCCTGCAGCACAGTGGGCAGCAACGCAGCAGCCAGCTTCTCCACTAGATTCAGACTGCACAAAATTTCGCCTGTCCTCAAGACCTGGGGTTTTGGTGGCAAGTCATCATCAGAAGGCCAAGTCAGTCCTGGTTGTCTGCATGTGTCCTCATGAGAACAGCGTCAGAGTGGCTTGGATGGCTCGGCTCTCCAGGATCCCTGGCTCTCCATAATCAGCGAGTGGGTCTCTGGCATTTAGGAGGGCACGAGCCCATCCTTCAGCAAGTACTGATTTATTATCTCCGATGATAAAGGTCGGCTTCAGCGTGGTCTTGGTTTTCCCTCATTGTTTCATGAGATTGCGTCATTGAGCAGCTACTCAGTGCTGGGTACATAGCTTGGGGTGAGGTGTGCAGAGAAATTTGGCACGACCCACCCCGCCTTGAAGGATCCCAGGGCCATAGCTGAAAACAAATCCCAGTTCTGTGAGGGTGGCTGGGTTACCTGCTCTGCTCAGAGCTGCTGTTGCAGCTCGTAGCACCGGGTCTGGCACAGAGAACGTGCACCGTCTGTAATGGGTGGATGAGGACTTCCTGATTTCAGCTCAGGAGTCATCACCTCTACAATAAAAGTTAATCAAAGGGCAGGGCTATGTTTTCTTCCTTCTGTGACCCCTCTGACTTATTTTTGAACTTCCTCTCCCCAGTTTGTGGCCCAGTCTTTCTTATGACGCAGAGACCTCTTACATGTCGACAGTGACCCTCTTTGGACTCTGGTGTCTTAAGGGCAGGTGACTCATATCTGTTTCCTCAGCATATATAACTAATGCTTTGTAGACATTGTGGGTACTCAATGTCTGAGTAAGAGTTGCTTTTGCTTAGCAAGAGACCCTTCTGGGGAGATGTGCTATGGACTGAATTGTGTCTCCTCCCCCCGCCCCTACCTCCCACCATCCCCTCACACCCCTGCCACCGCAAATTCATTTGTTGAAGCGCTAACCCCCAGGGGGATGGTATTTGGAGATAGGGCCTTTGGGAGGTGATTAGGTTTGGATAAGGTCATGAAAGTGAGGCCCCTGTGATGGGATTAGCGCCCTGAATAAGAAGAGATGTAGAGAGCTTGATCTCTCTCTCTCTCTTTCTCTCCCTCTCTCTCTCTCTCTCTCTCCCCCCCCCCCAGGCCTCAGAAGAAACTGGACCTGCCTACACCTTGATCTTGGACTTTAGTTTCCACAACTGTAAGAAAATAAATTTCTGCTCAAGCCACCCAGTCTATGATATTTTGTTATGGCAGCCTGAGCTGATTGAGACACGGGGACTAGGGCTGCCTTAGCGTCATGGAGAGAAGACTGGAGGGAATTTGAGAGGTGGAGGTGGACTTCCATGATGGTTGTCTCCAAATAATGAGAGGCTGGGAGGAAGGCAGTAGGTCAGATGTATCTCTTATGGCCCCAAAGATTAGAACCAAGATGGGGAAGAGGAAAGAACAGGCAGACAGATAACAACCGAATAAAAGGAAATGGAGCCTTGTGGATGAATGAGTTGTCTCAGACAGTGGTCAGGGTATCATGGTTGGAGGTGTCCACTTAAGAGACCACGTTGGGACGGAGAGGGATCCAAGCATCACACTGTGATGTGAGCCTCTAAGGTCCCCATAGTCCCTGAGGTTCTAGGAGCCCATAGTTAATCATTACAAACAAGAACCATCTCCTCTCATTTGTAGAACATGTTACAACTTCCAAAGCATTTTCATATGTACTGTCTCATTTGATTCATAGAACAACATCATGGTTGATGCCCAGTCCGAGTTTCCTGAACAAGGAGAGATGGGTAAGGGAGCCATTGCTATACCATGGATGACAGGAGAGGCAGAGTGATTTCTTGACTCAATAGTAAAGGCTAAGCCTGGCTTGAACCCAGGTCTCTCCCCAGCTTCCTCCAAGTTGACAGTGAGAACACGTTCTCTTAGAATGTTATTTTCCTGTTTTTGTGTTTCATCTTAGCAAATTCTTCAGCATCCGTATCCCCTTTAATCCTCACAATAGCCCTTTGAAACAAGCATGATTATTCTTATTTTGCAGATAAGAAAACTGATGCTCGGAGAGCAGAGGGACTTTTGCCAGGTCTCCAGCTCCTTACTGGGCAGAGCCTTAGGTTTGGGGGGCAGTGGGCATCCTCTTCAAGCAAATGCGAGCCCATCCTCTTGGCACTGGTGGGTGTGCACGAAGTTCTTGGCCGCAAGCAGAGTTGATGAAGAGCCTGTTTCAGGTTACAACTGCAGGTGAATTGAATAACTGACTAGTCCAGCAGTGAAGTCACTCTTTCTTGTACTCATGCCTGATTTCCAGCAATCTCTCTGCAGTTCCTCCTGCCAGAGCCCTGCTCTGTGCTTCTGGGAAGGCAGTGGAGTTTCTCAGCCCCGGCTGCATACCGTAGTCACCTGGGAGCTTGCAAAGAACACTGGGATCTGATCCCTTCTCCCGGCCCCCTAGGCTAGGGTTAATTGATCTAGGGAGGGATCCGGGCATCAGTGTTTGTAAAAATCTCTTTGGATGGTTAAGAATCACCCAGTTGGTGTTGGTGTGGGCAGATTTGTGCAAGCAGGTTATTGTGATGAGGTGTGAAGGCCACGGTCTGCTTTGTTCCCAGGGTCCGTCTAGTTCTGTGCCGGTTGCTTTTCTGCTCTGCAGAAGTGATTTCATTTCTCCTTCCCTCCAACTCTCCTGGTTAGAGGTCATGCCCTAGCAGGACACCATGTAAAGTCGTACCGTGTAAAGTCACACCGTAACTCTTGTTGTTACTAGCTCTGTGACCTTGGGAAAGCAGCTTCCCTTCTCTGTAACATGAGAATAATACTGCCGATTTCCTCATGAGGCTGCTGTGAGCGTTACCTCTGTGGACCACACCCAGTGAATAGCTCGGGCTGTATAAGGATGGGTTGGGATTATCATTTCAGTAGCTACGTGTTACGTGTGTCTATGTAGTATTGTTTATGTTTCCTTCACGGCAGAGTTAGCTGCTTCTTCCCACGTGTAAGAATATCACCACTGTGGGTACGAACATACATACATACGTACATACATGATAGATAGATAGATGGATAGGGATCTATATCTATACGTCTGCTATGGAATTATGATGTGTCTTTGTGTCTCTAACTTGGTATATCCATTCCGAAAATGTTTATGGAGCACTGCTGGATGCTGGGGAATGGACAAGAGAGAAGCAGTCTCTGCTCCTTGGACAATTTTGTCTTTGAAGGGGGCAGATGGTGATCAAGAGGCTATAATGATATGCAGCGGATGCTATGTTGAGGCAGGTCCCGGAAGCTGTGGAATAGGTAACAGATGGTCCTCATTATGCCTAGTCATTGTGGGGAGACCCCCCCCCACTAGCACTAACTCCTTCTCCTGCATTATTTCTTTACATGCCTGATGTTCTTGGATTTACTGGAATTACCTGTGCACCCTCCATATTAATCTATAATCGTTGCCTTGGGCTTAGGAAATGTGTTTTTGTTCGTTTTGGTATTCCCAGTGTGCTTCCATCATTCATTCATTTGTCTCAGTTCAATCCAAGCAACACCTTTTGAAAATCTGTGTTATTTGCTGGGGTCACACAGGTGAAAAGACCTTTACAGAAACCCTCACAATATTCTGGGAAAGACAGACGTATAAGTGCACGTAGGTTTGGACCATCGTGGCGGCTGTGATCGCTGTTGTTGCAGTGAAGAATGGGGACCCAAGGGGTGGTGGCCCCTGGAAAATATGTAGACCCGAGACAAACGCGTCTGTGTCTCTCATTAAGCCCTGGGTTTTCAAGGTGAGGAACTGTCTCCATTGGGTCTAGGTCACGGCCTGACACACAGTAAGTGCGCATTGAACGCACGGAGAGTTGCTGGACAGACCAAATACCTTTCCTCTGGGAGTTTGTCCTCATCTCTGAACAGAAGGTCAGCTAATATTGTGAAACTCTCGATCAGTGTTCACACTTTAGAGCCCCGTGATGGAGGCTGAAAGGATCCTTCCTCACTGGAGTGACCGAGAAGGTCATTATTTTGCAAAGTCCTCAGATTCTCATCATTGCTAGAAGCTGACTAATTATGAGCAGGGAAGTGAGGGCCTTGAAATGCCCCTGTCTGCACATTTGGCCTCATTGTCAAATCCAGTCCTCATTTCTGATAACTTCTTTGGCTTCTGTGAAGCCACCTGGCCATGCCTGGCCGTGGGCGGTGCTCATAATTAGCCTGACAGCCAGGACAGGCCCGGGGTTAGGGGGTGGGGACCCAGTAGGTGGAGAAGATGGGCTTTTTTAGCCCATTTCAAAGTAATGAAAAGACTTTGAGAACGGTTGGTGATGTCTGCTACCACAGTCGCTTTCTCTGTTTCCACTGAAAATGAAATTCTGGATGGACTGAACCTGACTAAGAAGAGGGAAGGTGGACAGGAAAGCTGATGACAAATGCGACTGGGTTATTTCTAGAGTGCTTTGTACTTTTTAGAATGTTTCCCCCTGAACTCTTTTTCATTCGAACTCTCAGAACACTTAAAGAGCTCTTAGCGGGGCTTCCCTGGCGGTCCAGTGGTTAAGACTTCGCCTTCCGTTGCAGGGGTGCGGGTTCAATCCCTGATCGGGGGAGCTAAGATCCCACATGCCTCGTGGCCAAAAAACCGAAACGTAAAACAGAAGCAATATTGTAACAGATTCAGTAAAGCCTTTAAAAATGCGCCACATCAAAAAAAAAAAAAAAAAGCGCTCTTAGCATGTCAGCAGCTGGGTGTTATGGAAAGAGCACTGCCTTTAGAAACTTTCCAAGGAACTCGTGGGGATCTACAGCTTTCCAGCCATGTAACCTTGTCAAGTTCAGTCTACCACTTTGAGCCTCAGTTTCCTCATTCAAGAAGGAAAAAAGAAAAGGTGGCAGTGTTTCGTTTGAGTAGCTCTGCTTATAAACCTCAACATCCTAGAGGCTCAGCACGAAAGACGCTTATTTCCTACTCACGTGACAGCCCAAGGAGGACGTTCCTGGCCAGTGGGTGGTGTTTCTTCATGCACTGATTGGAAGACTCAGGCCTCTTCCATGTTGCTGGTCCCCCACTCTTCAAGGACTTTGATGCCCATCGAGCTGGCAGAGGGGGGAAGGGGAGGTAGAGATGCGTATACACCTTGTCCTGAAAGTGACATACAGTCACTCCACTTGCAAGAATCTCCTTGGTGGACCGCAGCTGGGAATGGGCAACAGGAGACTCCATTTTGTTTTGTTTTGTTTTGTTTTGTTGCCTCTCATATAATGTTGGTGAAGGACCGTGAAATGCTGAGACATTGGGGCTACAGATAAATTTTAGCAAGTGGGTGAATTCACAGATACAGAATCTGCAAATAGTGAGGACTGACTGAATATATGATAATCAAGTGTGAGACGTAGAACCCCAGTGAGCTGCAATTCTGGGGAAGGTTGTGGCAAAGGTTTCCAGAGCAGGGGATATCTTAGGCCAGGGTCGGAAGACTTTCTGTGCAAAGGGCCTGGGAGTAAATATTTTAGGATTTGCAGGCCACACAAACTCTGGGGCACCTAAACTCTGCCACTGTGGTACAAAAGCAGCTGTGGACAATACAGAACAAATGGGCATGGCTGTGCTCCAGTAAACCTTTATTTTTGCACACTGAAATGAATTTCACATAATTTTCGCGTCACAAAATGCTCTTCTTCTACTGATTTTTTTTCCCCAGTCATTTAAAAATGTAAGAACCTTTCTTAGCTTGTGGCTTGAACAAAAGTAGATGGTAGCCAGGTTTGGCCTGAAGGCCAAAGTTTGCCAACTCCTGCCTCAGACACTGCTAGAGAGGGATACTTACTGATTATGAAAAAAAAGGAAATAATTCAGAACCGGACAAAGGATGAAGTTTAAAAATTCACCTAAGATCCCAAGACCCAGGGATTTCCACAGACGACGCACGTGGCCGACCAGGACCATCCCTGTGGTCCTGTAATTAATTTATCCCTGGAGGATATGTGGTGGGTATCTTTCTGTGTTAGTAAGGCTAGATCTCCGTCATAAGGATGATAGCTAACTGTCATCTTGCGTAGCTGGATCGTGATTTATGTTAACTCGTCCTTTGCTGGTGTCTTTTAGATTGTTTTTTAATTTGCCGTTACAAAGGATACAGCATGAATTCTCATACACACCACACAGCTAGGGTTGTGGGGGAGGCATAGATGAGTCACACCATATTCTGCCCTCAGGACACTTAGAATTCAACAAGGCACACGGGCGACACGGAGTAGTTATCCTGCACAGACAGTGGTGGTTTCCCGAATCAGAGCTCCAGTGCTGTGGAGGTTGGAAATGCAAAGGGTCCTGGTCTAGGTGAGGACACCAGGCCCCTGCCTTTCCTGGGTCAGCAGCTGGCATCTTCTTGGGTTCCAGAACCTCGTAGAGTATCAGAAAGGGGACCTCAGAGGTCATCACCCCATCCACCTACAGATGGAAAAACAGAGAGAGGTTGAAGGACTCACAGAGGGTGAGTGCAAACCCAGCTGGCCTCAAATCCAGGAGTCCAAGTGAGTTACGGCCTCTTGACCCTATAGCAAGCTCCCTGAGTGCTGGTTTTCCAAACATTGTGTATGGGCATCCCCTGGGCCATGTCAGTGTGTTCCAGGGCAGTGGTGACGCCAGGGCAGGTGTTGCTGGGTAGGTTCACGACACCCCAGAACTCCTGCTGTCTAGTTCATGATGCAGTGTGAATTGTGTTAGCTACCTCCTCCTTCATTTTTTCATCGTGAGTCGATAGAACCCGGGCACCAACTCTCTCATTTACGTTGGCAGTCATCCTCAGCTGGTCACCTGTCCCCTGCCAGACAGAAGCTCGGTCTCTGGTGCTCTCATTTCCCAGTGTCAGGGACGACACCGCACGTGACGAGCTGCAGGTATCCTGGGGGTTGGTATTAGTCAAAAATTGGTAGATTTGTTTCAGGGTAACTTTTCAGAATCCTGTTTTCTCGTGCACAAAGATCTTGGCTGTAGTGGTATTTATAACAGTGAAAAATCAGAAAAAGAGCTTCAGGGTCATGGCATATGGGAGTGTCTGAGGGAGCTGGTGCACGTGCAGAGAATTCATTATTGGGCTATTTAAACATGGCGATGATGGTTAATAATGGCTGCGTATGGAGAAGAAGGACAGGATGCATGTTGTCCACATGCATGATGATACGATAAGGAAAGACAGAGATGCTGCGGAAGGTCAGATAAAATCGCCCACAGTCAGCAGTCATGTCATGATCAGGTGCTGTGTGCCAGGCCCCCAGGCTGGGGGAGTGGGTCAGCGGAGGCTCTCCAGGAAATGGACAGCCGTCCGCCTGTGCCTTGGTTTCCCCTGTTAGGCTCCTGGAAGCCCCTGGCAGTCTGGCTCTGAGCTGATCCCACATCATGGCTGCGTGTCATGGCGTGTCCACCACTGCATGTGATGGCACTCTGTGTCGTTCATTGCATTGAAAAGTCACAGAGGAAGAGAGTCCTGGAGAAACGCCAGGGGAAAGATCCCCCTGAAACATTCCAGGTGGAAAACTCTGTGGTCCACGTGGTGACAGCCGCGAGATCAGGGTAAACCAGGGAGTGCCTGCTTGGGGGAGCCTCAGTTAGTCTATGACTGGGTCTCCATCCAGCCTCCTGAGCAGGAGCCCACCTTCTTACATCTACGGTCCATGGGGTATGATTGAGTGTGTTACTGAGAGCGTGATAAATGAGAAAGCTTCACATCCGCTGGGCTGGTGGTGAGGGTTGCTCTCTGCAGTTCAGGGACCTCCCCGCTGCCTTAAAATCCTCTAGATTTGACAGCACAAGGGGAAGGGCTGGCCAGGGAGCAGAGCTGGCGGGCCCTGGAGAAGCTCTTCTGGTTCCTTGATTATCTGCGTATGATTCATAATGATTGTAGCAGATGAGGCATGAGGTCTGTGGCTGAGACTGTAGCTGGTCAAGGCTTTTCCCAGGGAGGCGTGCCCTGCCTCCCCCGAGGGCCTGGAGAGGACCTCAGCCATCTGGCTGGCCTGGGCTGCCCGGTTCCCAGCATGCGGTCAGTGAGGAGCAGCCCGTCATCGCTGGGCGGTGGTTCCCGTCTGCCTGCGAACGTCAGAGCCCACAGTGCCTGGACCAGCTGGAAGCAGGTGCAGTGTTCAGGATGCTGAAGCCACAGCCCAGGCAGAGAGCCTTGCAAAAGGGGGTTATAGCAGGCTGCGGTTTGTCTTATGTTCATTATTTTAATATCCGGAACATAATGAAAAAAAATTTTAAATTGCTTTAATTGCACCCCTTTTTACAATTAATAATATAAGGAAGGGAAAGTAACCAACACCACCTTGAAACCCATCGCACCTCTTCCTGAGATAATCCCTGTTACTAGTTTGGTAATTTATGCAAACCCAGTGGTGCACTGTTCAACCTTTCAGGAAGGAATAAAAACCCTGAATCGTAGGTTTGTTGATATCTGTGGTGAAATCCCACCACGGCCGACTTCAGGCTACCAAAGGCTTAAAAACCATTTTGAACCTTTAATCGTTGGCTTCCACAAGGCCCCGCATACTCACGAGTGATCACTTTCTTTTTTCTTTTGGGAAATTGGAAACCTGTCGTGCATGCTGATGTGCATCTCATTTACATTTCCTGTGTCGCAGACCTCTGCCCATACCAGCACATGCAGACTCACTTTGCTCCTTTCCCTTGTGTAGTAGTGGGGTCACTTCTGGAAGGTTCTTGGAAGGGCAGAATCACCCCACCAGGAGGGAGGAGAGTAACAACAGCTCTTAGCGTGCAGGGGGGCTGGCTCTTGTGATACTGTCCACATCTCAGACCTGGGGTGTTTCCTTGGAGTTTACTCTAGCTTCTGGCCTCTTCTAAACACGTTATTCTCATAATCCGTAGGCTAATCGAGTCTGGGGGTGACACTTCCCTTCAGTCCTGTTCATCTGTATATTCCACTAGGTAATCTCATTTTTCTTCCGGGAAGCCTTTCCTGATATTCCGTTTCTGGGTCTCCAAGGTGGCAAAGTGCCTCTTCTCCAGGATTCCCTAGAACCCGGAGTTACCACCTGTGATCGTGCTGACCATACCTTATTATCTATTGTGTGTGACGTTTACCAGTTTCCTGTCGAGAAGCAGAGAAGCCCTGGTAGACAGGAGATGTCCACCTCCTAACTCCTGGTGTTATGCCCGTGAGCATGTTACTTCACATGGCACAAGGGACTTTTCAGATGTAATTAAGGTTAGTAATCAGTGGGCTGATGCAGGGGGATTATCCTGGATCGTGCCGAGAACCTTCTCTGAATGGCATGAGAGAGATACCTCCAAAGAAGAGTCAGAGAGATTCCAAGTGTGGCAAAGATTTGGTGGGCTTCTGCTGGCTTAAAAGTGGGGACCCATGTGCAAAGAGGGAGGTCTTTAGTTGCTAGGGGTGGCCCCCAGCTGGCTGCAAGCAAAGAAACAGGGCCTCAGTCCTACAACCACAGGGAACTGAATTTGACCCCCAATTTTTTTTTTTAATTTATTGAAGTGTAGTTGACTTACAGTATAATATTGGTTTCAACTAATATTAGTTTCACTATGTATAACATAGTGATTCAATATTTTTATAGATTATACTCCATATAAAGTTATTATGAAATAGTGGCTATAGTCCCTGTGCTGTACATCACATCCTCTGTTTTATTTTATTTTTTTAGTAGATCATCATTGGAGTATAATTGCTTCACGATACTGTGTTAGTTTCTGTTGCACAACAAAGAATCAGCCGTATGCATACACGAGTCCTCATATCCCCTCCCTCTTGAGCCTCCCTCCCATCTTCCCTATCCCACCCCTCTAGGTCATCGCAAAGCACTGAGCTGACCTCCCTGTGCTACATCTTAATCCCCTTCCCCCGTCTCGCCCCTCCCTCTACTCCTTTCCCCACTGGGTAAACAGTAGTTTGTTCTCTGTGTCTGTGAGTCTGTTTCTGTTTTGTTATATTCATTCGTTTTACTTTTTAGATTCCACATTTAAGTAAAAACATAGTACTTGACTTTCTCATTCTGACTTATTTCACTAAGCATAATACCCTCCGGGTTCATCCATGTTGTCGCAAATGGCAAAAATTTCATTCTTTTTTATGGCTGAGTAATATTCCAGTGTGTGTGTGTGTGTGTGTGTGTGCGCGCGCGCGCGCACGCGTGTGTGTGTGTGTACCACACCTTTATCCATTCATCTGTTGATAGACACTTAACGTTGCCTCCAAATCTTGTTTTAAACTGCCTAGTTTGTGGTGATTCGTTAAGGCAGCTGTAGAAAACTGACGCAGAGTCATAGTGGCTGGGAACACAAGTTCTAGGCCCCTCTTTTCTGACTTCCAGGATGCTTGCTTCTCTTCAGGAAGCCCGTAAGCCCTCGTGTCTCCCTGGCGCCATACCCCAGCCCAGCTGCTGGCTCTCCTGAATGAGGTGATGCCACCGTCTTCCAAACAGTTCATCTCTCCCGCCATCCAGTCACCTCTCGGTGGATTTTACCGTCACAGCACGGGGGTCAGCTCCCGATATCAGGCCCCCTGAGGCGCTGCAGCAGCTTCCCAATTCCAGGCCCGGCCTCTCCCCAGCGACCTTCTACACTGCCGCCAGCCGCATCTTCCTGAAGCCTGGCTTGGTTTGCGTTCCTCCCTCCCCGGTGAAGGCATCCGTGGTTTCCTGTTCCCGCTGACCCCAAGGCCTAGAATTCATAGTCCTTCGTCAGGACGGAAGCATGCCTCTCCAGCCTGGCCTCCCAGGTCTCCCTCCGTGCACCTGCATCCTGCTGTTGTCCCCCGGCAAGCCCAAGCTTTCCCAGCCCCACGTCTCACAGGTCTCCCAGCCCTGTAGGGCCCTGCTCCTGTGCCATCTCAGCACTGCCTCCCTCGCAGGATCCCCAGAGGTACCGCCACTTAGATGCGTGTTGCACCAGGCTCATCTCCCCCTCGGATAGTACGCACCTTAGAAGGACCTTTCTCCCCTGTCCTCCCCCAGCACCCAGTGCGGTGCTGGAGACATAATGACATCACCCTTGCTCTCTACCTGGTCAAGGGGGGTCCAGAATGAAGGGGAAAAGCAACGGAGCACTGGGGGCCTGTCCCCACTATGAGGCATATTCCCTGCAGTCGCTCATTAAAATACCCCTTAGATGAGTATTCTGTGGATTCGTTTTGTACTGTCTTAAGATGGATGCCTCTAAGATCTTGAGACATGAAGTATTTTTAGCTCACTCCTCCAGCAACAGCTTTTCTGTTTGTAGGGGAGGCTTACACTGAATTCAAAGATGGCCCAAACATGAACGAATAATATTTTGCTAAGTGACATAGTATGACCATCACCAATTTTATAATAATCGCTAACACACATTGACCACGTATTGATCATCATTAGTCCTCAGGTCATTGAATCTTTACAGTAATGCACTGAGGTTGGGACTATTAGTGTCTACATTTTATGGTTGAGGAAACCAGGGCACAGAGAGGTTAAGTGATTTACCCAAGGTCACACAGTTAGTAGTAGAGCCCAGTTTCCCGCCTAGGTGGTTTGGTTCTGGAACTTGGCAGCCTCATGCCCCCTAAGCTGTACCACCTTCCTCTGTAGTCACCGTTTTGTCCCACTCATCAGAGGGAGAACAATTCTTTGTCCCTGGGTGAACATCATTAACATTGTTGCTGTAGTACATTGTTTGTTGCTTTTTTTTTTTTTTTTTTTGGGATACGGGGGCCTCTCACTGTTGTGGCCTCTCCCGTTGCGGAGCACAGGCTCTGGACGTCCGGACGCGCAGGCTCAGCGGCCACGGCTCACGGGCCCAGCCGCTCCGCGGCATGTGGGATCTTCCCGGACCGGGGCACGAACCCGCGTCCCCTGCATCGGCAGGCGGACTCTCAACCACTGCGCCACCAGGGAAGCCCTGTTGCTATTTTTAAAACTTCACAGGGATGTGAGGCTGGTGGGCCTGGCAGAGATGATTGCCGTTTCATAGATGTGTCCCAAGTGAAATGACCAAGTCCAAGGTTGCAATCCCACCGAACCCCACTGGGGACAAAGGACTTATGCCCCGGGACTCCTCATCCCGAGGCTGGAATCTCTTCTTCCACAGGGAGGACCCCTGACCAGGCCCTGCCCCACCCCACTCTGAATGTTGCTATTCCCACACCAGGGCAGATAGTAGCGGCCACGTGAAGTATTTGCAGCAGCCTGAGTCGGAAACGATGGATGATGTTTTCTTTAGCGTTTCCTTCTGGGTCTGTGGATTTTCCATGTGAGTTCTTATCCTCTGTTAGGACAAGGGGGCCCATTTTCTTTCTTTCTTCTCTTTTTTCCCCAAGCTGAGGAAACATGGAGTAGGGAGGGGAAATATCTTCCCATATTCCAACCTAGGGAAGCTTGCCAAAGAGTCTGTCCTGTCAGCTGCTGGCTGGAAGCCCGTCCGCATCCCCAGAAGCTTCGTCCGCAGCAAGCGCTCCTCGGAGCCACAGCTGGCGCCCGGCCCTAGGGGCCTCCGCCGTGGCCCTGGGCACTGACCGCTGCAGGGAGACGGACCCTGCCTTGGAATGTGCCTTCCAGAACATAGCATCTTCTTGGCTCCAAAATGCCCCCTCTGCTGGGAAGCAGCAGATTTCCTATTCCCAGCCCTATCCCACCCCCTTCATACTTTTAATAACTACACAGGAAGTTCCTTTTCCTCCAGTAAAGATGGTCATCATATCTTTCGGCTTACGTCTCGACGTTTTCTTCAAATCCCCAAGAGCCTTGACATGGGAGCATGATTCACATTTTAGAGGAGGCAAGAGCTCTGGCTCTAGATTAGATGAGACTAAAGTTCAGATACAGGGCTGGGCCTTGGACTGGCTGTGCGGCCCTGGGCAAGTTGCTTAACCTCTCTGAGGCTCCTTCAGTTCCATGTTTGCAAAAGGGAGATTTTGGTCCTAGCATGAGGAAGGCATGTTCCTCGCCTGGGTGCACACACTAGGCCCAGGGGTAACCGCTGCTCTCGTGGGGCCCCCTCTTTGGATGGTGACTCCCCAGAAAGGGTGGAGGAAGCCAGCATGAAGAGGTGGGCAGAAAATGACAGGTAATATGATGAAGCCGTTTCCCACTGAAAAGGTGTCGGAGAAAATAGTTCATGACCTCAGCAGTTTTGCTGTAAGATGCTGCGGCTGTAAGGCAAGTTCGAGAACTTTATTCTCTTCTCTTCTTTAAGCGCGCTAGAGGACAGGCTCAAGTTTCTGGTGGCAGACAGCACCGCCAGGCAGAATTAATGCCTCTGCGTCTCTGCAGCCCCTGCGTGAGAACCTGGGCCCTGGGGTCAGAAATTCTGCTGACTCCACAGCTTACTGGCTCTGGGCCTCTGGACACTTTATAACTTCTCTGTGCCTTATTTTTCTCACCTGAAAAATGGCGCCAAAAAAAATCCCCTGCCTCACAAAATTACTGTGAGGCTTAGATGTGATAACGCGAGCTCAGGCTTAAAACAGTGCTTTTGCCGTGTGAAGTGAGTGCTTGCTAGCTTCTGTTATTACAGAGCTTTCCCTCTTTCTGTATACATCTGGGAGTGTGTGTGCACACATGCATTTATTTCCGTCTGTTTCCCCACTAGAACATGAACGCTTTTGAGCTTGGAGCACATATGATCTCTGTGGGGTGTGGAGTGATTTAACAGCTGCGTTTCTTCGCCCGTCACGGGGAGAAGGGGTTCAAAATGTGAGCTGAAGGATCCCTGTGCCAGAGTCACCCGGTGGAGTTGATGAGAAATACTGTTTCCGGGGCCCCAACCCAGAACCACTGAATCAGGTGCTGGGTATCAGCTCAGATCCCTATTTAGCCTTTTCTCTCTAGTCTCAACCCAGCAGAGGCAGCAGGACTGCAATGCCACTCTCCTTACTTCAGTAAAACCAGGACATTTTGGGGTGGGGACGGAGAAGGGGTGGATCAATGAACATGGAGCTTTGCTCGACCTTGATCCTGGATTTTTGGAGCTTGGAAATGCAGGGAAGATTGCATTCCTTTCCGTGGAGCTGCTTCATTCTTAGCCACTCGCCCAAGTAGGGCTGATTCCAGCTATTTGACTCACTGCTGTTTGGCCTCATTCTGTGTTGGGTGAGGAGAGCATTTGATGGCCAGAGCCTATGTGTGTTCTCAGCCTGAACGTCCATTCTTGGGCAATGTAGGTATTTCACTACATCCGCTAAGGCCTTCCATACCTAAGGTACACTGAAGCGTTCCCTGGCCTGGCCCAGATCTCCCATCAGGTTCGCTTCATTGGTGATCCTCTCCTCTCCTCTGGGCCCGTGCTCTAGTGGCAGTGGCACAGGACTTAGCACAGTCCAAAGAGCCTGGGTTCGAATCCTGACTGGGTCACTTAGCTCAGTAACTTTCTGTAAGTAACATAAATATATACGCCCTCTCTTTTTCTCTCTGTAAAATAACATGGTGAATTGATTTCCTGAATGGTCCAACTCCTCACCCATTCCCTCTGTTTCTGTCTCTGGACTCGATTATGTGACTTGTTTCGTCCAATGAAGTGTTAACAGACATGCTGCAAGGAGAGCTTTGGAAAAGTGTTTCCATTTGTACCGTTGGACCTCTGCCATCACCACGGGAAGGGCATTTCCAGGCTGGACTTCTGGTTCCAGGAGAAGGGTGAGAGATACATAGAACATAACCAGGGTGCTCCAATCATCCTAGTTGAGACCAGCCTAGACAAGCTGACAACCAGTCAACTGGCAGACCCCTCAGTGAGCCCGGCCAAGATCGTCAGAGCTGCCAGCCTGACCACCCTGGCGCATGAACACCTACTGCTTATGCCGCTGAGGTTTTGTTGTTACGCAGTAATTTTTGGTGATAGATAGACTGGGAAATCGATGATGACTATTAGGTGACTTCAGTTCTACAAGAGCAGGGGTTGCCTAGTACCACATGCATTACCTGATACATTAAATCCTTGTTGAATGAATGATCTGATAGGGATAAATGAGGTAACCCCTCCATGAACATGACAAGCGACTGCCTGTTCCCTCTACACAGATCACCTCTAATCGGCTGGGATCACTGCCATTTCCCTATTCACTTGGTTTTCTGTAGTAGCAGAGGTGCCATTAGTGGATATGCATAGAATGAAGGGGAGAGAGGGAGAGAGGGAGAGAAAGCATGTGTGTGTGTGTGTGTGTGTGTGTGTGTGTGTGTGTGTGTGTGTGTTGGGGAATAGAGTAGCCAAGGTTCTAGTTTGAAGAAGCTAAAGGGTAAGTCTCTGCCGATCCACTGGGTCCTTCGGGCCCCAAACCCCAAGGCAAGCCTGTTATATTCCTCAGGGGGAAAGTGATTTGACACAGATGTCAGTTTAAGAACGGACCATGGATGAGCTAGAGAAATAGCAACCCCCATATTTTGGGCATTTGCTCCCCACCAGGCACTTTTGGACCTTTCTCATTTGATTCTCACTGCAAGACTGCAGAGAGGAATCACCCTTCCTATTTTAAAGATGAAGAAACTCAGTTCAGAGACATCAAATGAGTTACCGGGGGCACACAGCTAAGAAGGTAGCAGCAGGTGCTTTTACAGAAGTCCAGGGCTGCCTGACAGCAGGGTAGCCTCTTTTAAACCCCATCACACTCCACAGGGACCTTAGCCAGCATCCAGGCCAAACCCTTCGTTGTCTCTAACAGGAAGTCCCACCTGGAGAAGGGGCGTGGCTTGCCCAAGGTTCTGCATTGTGACCAAGTTACCTGACACCCCTTCTAGGGCCCTCAGTGTGTCGGGTTGAGATCTCACGGGTCAGCGGGCATCATGGAAATGCCTTGATAAGTTTCCCGTGAAGGCGTTGTCAGTTTCCTGGGTTCCACATCAGCTCCTTTAAATACACAATGTAGAACAGCAGAGCCGCTGTGCGTGTGCTGTTTCCACCCCACCGAGGGACTGCCTAGGGGAGCCCCCATCCTGGCACTGACTTGCCGGTTCTCCTGCCTGCCAGCTCAGAGACGGGGCCAGCGCCAGGGAGGTCACGGGCCTCGGCTCAGGCTAGCGCTGGCTGGGCAGGAGGTGGAGGGAGCCCAGGGCACCTGCCATCCTTGTGTGTTTGCTCAGTGGGTCGGGAGAGGGGAAGAAGGATGCTTTCCGGTGGGCCCTGGTCGTTCTGGGCCTCGGGGGCCAGCTGCTGGGGCTGGCAGCCTCTCTGAAGAGCTGTCTCTTGCCCTCTCTGTATCTCCCTCTCTCAACTACCTGACAAGCAGGTAATAATCCCACCAGCACCTGATGTCACTCCGGCGAGACGACGGGAGGCCCGGGTAACATGCACAAAACAAACACTGGCAAGGTGCCTAGGGTTTCAGCATTAGGCATCTTCAGCCCCAGAGGAAGAGAGGCCCCCCTCCGGCAGAACCCCAGGCCTCTCCAAATGGCCCACCTTGTGCCACGTCAGCAAGTGTTTGCTGGAGTTCTGGCAGGAACCCCTGGTGACACACTGCCTGCCTTGGATTAGACATTAGGAGTGATTTAAGTTCATCCAGAGTTTCAGCACAGCTCCCTTCCTGGTAGAACTATGTGAGAGGTTGGTTCTGAGGCCACTTCTTATAACAAGAGGGTTTCTGCTTTGACGAGACAGAACATTGCAGCAAGCAATGCGTCGAGAGCTTTATGCTCTGGAAAGCACCTTCTCACACTTTTGCTCACCTTGAGTCTCCCGCACCCTGCGAGTGAAGCATTATTAATAGCCCCATTTTACAGGTGAGGTAACTGAGGCCAAGAGACCTTAGGCAACTTGCTCAGTGCCTTACAGGTAGAAGAAGCATC
Source organism: Neophocaena asiaeorientalis asiaeorientalis (assembly GCF_003031525.2). NCBI lineage: Eukaryota > Metazoa > Chordata > Mammalia > Artiodactyla > Phocoenidae > Neophocaena > Neophocaena asiaeorientalis. The sequence continues at coordinate 11,593,356 of NW_020172779.1, forward strand.
ACCACAGCAGAGACTGGAAGCCAGATCTTCCCTCTAAAAATCCAGACTTCTTTCTAATTCACTCTTTGGTATTAAGGGACCTTAAAGAAGACACGGGTTTTCTATCCAGGGGGTTTGCCACGCCCCCCCCCCGCCCCCCACAATAAAGTCGAATAGAGAGAAAGGAATGAACGGTTCCCTGAGTTGCTTTTTGTTTAGGCTCTACCATGCGTGGTGTCCCATTTAGTCCCTGGAGGCAGGTATTTGCCTTCACGTCACACCCGAGGAAGCAGGGGCCCCAGAGCTGAAATGTCTTTCCCCGAGTGCCAGTTACTGTGGACCCGGGGGCAGAAGTTGGACCCAGGTCTCTGCCTCCAGTGCCTCACCCTTCCTCTCCACGTGCCCCATTGCTCCCGCTGCGGCAGATGTGCCAGGGCAGGCGGGCGGGGTGAGCATGTCGGCGCACCTCCTGGCAGGGCTGGAGCCGCACCCAGAGCTGCTGATGCTCTGCTGGTCCTTTCGCAGGAAGAGCTCAGACACCAGCCTTCTTTTTACAGCCTCCCCACCGTCCTCTGGTCCAGCATCATGGATCTGTGGTGTGGAAGGAGAGACCCTGTGGGTCCCCTGCTCCGGTCCCCTCGCTTACCAGCTGAGAAGATACTCGAGGGGGATGTGACCGCCCCCATCCCATGGAAGAGCTGGCAGCGCTTGGAGTGGAATGTGAGACCCCTGCCTCCCAGACCTGTGCTCTGAGGCTCCTCTCGTCCTGCCTCCTTGTCCCTCTTTCTGCGTCTTTGATCACCTTGAGCTCTCTTTAAGGGTCACCTGTTGTGACTCTTTCTTCTTCTTTTTTTTTTTTTTTTTTGGGGTACGCGGGCCTCTCACTGCTGTGGCCTCTCCCGTTGCGGAGCACAGGCTCCGGACGCGCAGGCTCAGCGGCCATGGCTCACGGGCCCAGCCGCTCCGCGGCATGTGGGATCTTCCCGGACCGGGGCACGAACCCGCGTCCCCTGCATCGGCAGGCGGACTCTCAACCACTGCGCCACCAGGGGAGCCCCTGTTGTGACCCTTGATCACATGCTGCTGTGCGTGGTGCCCCCGGTTCCGTTCATGCGTGGTTCTCGTCTTTAGGAGGAGCACAAGGCCATCAGAGGGCCCAGGTGTGACTGTGTCTTTGGAACCAGCTAAAAATGGGGGCTGTGAGTCGGTGGTTCCCACTCGGCCTGTCTGGCCGAGGGAGAGCTGCCTGCTGTCTCTGTAGTGACTGTTTTCCTTCCCCCTGTGTGTTCTCCCGCGACAACTACAACGGCTCCCCATGGTTGGGTGCCCAGTGCCAGGCTCTCTCAGCCGCCATGGCGGTGATTCCCCCGGGAGCTGGCAGGATGCACTTAGAAGAGCTTTTTGCCAGTGACTGGAGCCCTACGTCGCGGGCTTACCCACACCTGCCAGTGTGCCTGCCAGCCACACTTAGTGAGCATAGACTGTGCTCCTGGCGCTGAGGCTTGGGGTTAAGTCCCACGCCCAGGCTCACAGACGGTGATGGAGTCAGGAGGGGAGCCCAGGCATTCTGTCTCTAGGTCCCACATGGGGTCTGAACTTCCGGGGCTCTGCCCGGTGGTCATCCTGGAGAGACCCTGGGATCCCACCTCCGCAGGCCAGCGGGAGCTGCCAACGCGCAAGCCAGCCGAGGCAGGAGCCCTCTTTTTCTGGCTTACAGCTGGCGCTCAGTGCTACCGCGTGTCTGGCTCCTAGAGGCTGGGAGTGCACGCGGGCCCGAGAGGAGAGACGTGTGAATTCTCTGAAACGCACAGACACCGAGTCCTACGGGTCCCGGACGGGCACAGCGCGTGGCTCTGAGCTGGCTGCCACCTGCCCAGGTGCCTTTCCCGGGCCTCGGTTCCTGCAGTGCAGGGCCCCGCCTGCCAGGCCCCCGGGCCCCCGCGCCCCTGCCGGCTGCCCAGGGCCCACTGGCCCTCGTGCCGCGCCCCGCAGCCCTCCCTCCTCGGCCTCCCGGCTCCTGCCGTGGCTTCAGCCCAACGAGCCC
>NW_020172779.1:11595967-11612807 GCF_003031525.2 Neophocaena asiaeorientalis asiaeorientalis
TCTAGCCTGTGGCCTGTGGTCCCCCCGGAAGACCGTGCAACGGGAGCAGCCGGGCTGGGCTCTGAGCTCCTTAAGGAAAGGCAGGATGGGGTGGGGGGTAGAGCACAGGCCTTGGCTCCAGACCCCCTGTGTTGAGCGCCTCACTGTGCCATCACCAGCTGTGGGGCTTACCTGCCGCTGCCTCAGTTTCCCCCCTGTAAGCAGGGAGAAGAGAGCACCTAGTTCACAGACGCCGAGTGAGGAGGAAAGAAGTGCTGTCGGTCGATTAGCGCATCGTGTCTGATAGTCACTGGAGCGTGTTATCACTATGTGGTGAGAGTAGCTGTGGTTGTTGAGAGCATCTGAGCCCCAGGGAGGGCAGAAGGCTGTGCACAAGCCCAGCTTGGCCTCCAGAGGCCAGGCCTTATCCCCTGTACCACCGGGTCCTGTTATTCCACGTGAGAATGAGGGGTCATCTGTTCTTATTTTCTCATCTTAAAAGCAATACCTCTTCCTTGTACAATTTAGGAGCTTCAGATAAGCAAAAGGAAAAACTAAAAACCACTTGTAGTCCTGTCGCCCAGATAGGTGCAGACACGGGTGCACGCACGTACGCACGCGCGCACTTAGACATGTTGTGAGGGACTGAATGCTCGTGTCCCCCTCAAATTCATAGGTTGAAGCCCTAACCCCCAACGGGATGGCATTTGGAGGCGGGGCCTTTGGGAGTTGATGAGGGTTAGATGAGGTCATAAGGATGGAGCCCTCATGATGTGATTAGTGCCCTTATAAAAAGACAAGGGGAGATTGATCTCTCTCTCCTTGAGAGCACAGGGGAAAGGCTATGTGAGGACGCAGGGAGAGGGTGGCTGACTGCAATCCTGGAGGTGGGTTTCATCAGGAATTGAATTGGCTGGCACCTTGATCTTGGACTTCCCAGCTTCTACAGCTGTGAGGAATCAATTCTGTTATTTAGAATTGATTACCAAACCACCCAGTCTGTGGCATCTTGTTATAAAGCGTCTGAAGCAGGCTGAGACACATATATACAGGAATAACCAGTTTTATAAGATATATGTAATAGTTCACAGACACACATATATTCTTGCATATACATATATTTGGAAAAGTAAAGTACTTATCACCAGCTTTTGCCATCTAACATACGGTGAACACTTTTCCTGTTACGAAATGTTTCTACAGGACTATATTTGAAGGCCATGAGGCCTGTCATAATACAAACGTGCCATACCCATTTCACAGATGAGCACATTGACCCGCTGAGAAGCAACAAAAGTCCCTCAAGATTACCTGGCTACTTGGAGCACAGCTGACACCCAGACGCTTGGGCAGGTCTTTGTGGTTGCCCAGGACAGAGTTAGCAAGAATCTAAGCTCCGTAAGTATAGGGACTGTGTCTGTCTCATTCACCAGTGTCTCCCCAGCACCTGCCATGTGGTGGGCCTCAGTGGTTATTGACTGAATGAATAAAGTCCACTTCCTTCCTTTATTTATTTATTTGGCTGCTTTGGGTCTTCGTTGCTATGTGTGGGCTTTCTCTAGTTGTGGTTCTCGGACTCTAGAGCGCAGGCTCAGTAGTTGTGGCGCACCGGCTTAGTTGCTCTGCGGCATGTGGGATCTTCCTGGATCAGGGCTTGAACCCGTGTCCCCTGCATTGGCAGGCGGATTCTTAACCACTGCGCCACCAGGGAAGTCCTCCACTTCCTTTTTGATGCCGTTTCTTGCATTCAACCTGTCTTTCCACATGGCCCCCTCACTGGCTTGTGTACTCCTTAGGCCAGGCCCATGTCCAAGGCCATGCCTGGAGCAGGTGCTCAGTAATGAATACTGGATTGTGGAAGCAGGGATCTCTCCACTCTGGATTTGAGGCAGCGCCCTCGCCACGAAGCTATTCTGACCTCTTTCATCACTTGCAGAGGTCAAGTTCCCTGGACCTATCGAGTTGCCTGTGATCTTCCTACCGTCATTGGTCCGGAGGCAACTTGGACCTCAGCCCCTGCCCGTACCACCTGGGGTTGGCACACCTGGGCTGTTCTGGAACAGACCTCAAGGCCGAGGGTTAAGTCACACCTGGAGTAGTTGTGAGACCAGACACCTCCTTTTTGTGAATCTCCCAGGCTGAGTGGCGGGTGGCTGGTAGCTGGCGGGGGCGGGGCCCTTGGCACTGCCATGCTCTTGTATCTGCTGCCGGCGGGGCCTTTGATGCCCTCAGGGGCTGCCTGACCAGCTGAGTGCATTGTAGAAGACAAAAGCTGCAAAAAAAAAAAACAGCGCAAATACCATGAAAACACCCAGGAACTGCCAGGGAGCTTATCACCCTGTTTCCTGGTTTTTGTTATGGGGGTGGGAAGGCGTGGGGGAGTGTCTCTGGGCCTCTTCATGGCCTGCACCTTGCACAGGCGTGATACAGCATTAACCTCAAAGCTAGCACCCCCTCCCCTGCTCTGTGCTACAGCTTTCGCGTATGTAAAATGGGTTTAATAAGACCAAACTCTGCATTCTTGTGAGGATCAGGGGCTGGGAGGAAAGAAGCTGCAGGACAGAAAAGCAGTGGCCTTTTCTTCCAAGGGGTGTGGCAAGACACTGGTTTCCCACAAAGTTCCCCCTGCCCCTGCCCCGCTCCCTGCCCCAGAGGCTAGAACATAGCAGAGGGTTCCTCTTGTAACCCTGGGAGCCTTCGGAAGAGGAGCTCCTGAAATGTCAGTGTTGTGGGGAAATGAGGCCCTGCGGCCGTTGATTAGCCGCGGCACGCAGGCTAGGGCCTCGCCAGTTACATTTCCAGCCTCAAGGCTGGCAACTGAGTCGGGGCTCTGGCTTTGAAAATAGCCTCTGAGTAGTCAGTTCCTCATGGTAGGGTCGGAGCTTTTTCCTCCTCCCCCTCTGCCCCGCTTCACCCATGGCAGAGCCCCAAGGAGTAAAAAATGCCAAATTCAGTCTTCGACCTCAATCCTGGAGGCTGTTCCCTGAGGAGCACTGTTCTCCACTCGCTTGCCTTGGGCGCCTCTCCACGCTCGCGCCTGCCGTCCCAGGCCAAGGAGACCGGCTGAGGGTGATGGCTGGGTGGTCGGATTTGGGAGGCTGGGCAGCCATCGGCTTTGCAGGCCCACCTCCCCGCCCCTGCTGAGCTACGAGCTTGACGTTGGTATCGTCTGCAGCACTTTTGCCCTGACTTAGGCCTCATAAAAGCAAAGTGCAGAGCCTTGAACAGGGGTGATAAAAACAAGAGACACTGCTCCCTCTCTCCCCTGCCCCCTCCTCTCTGTACCTACTCTGTGCCAGACATCAACCCAAGTATTTATTTACTTTTCCCAGTGAACTAAAGGCTTATAAAGAGAATGCCCTTTCCTCTGCCAAAATGAGCATTCTCTTCCTCCTGGAAAACTCCTATTCAACCTTCTACACCTGGCTGCAGAGCCCCCTCCTCCATGAGGCTTTCCTGTCCCCTAGCTGGAGTTGCTGCCTCTCCACTGAGGACCACCAGACCTCTAGGGCTTTGTTCTAACCCAGGTGGCACTTCCAGCACTGTTCTGGTCTATCACTGTGTGTGTCCACCCAGCCCTTTGAAGGGCGCAACGGTGACTCTTTTATTTATCTCAGCGTCCCCAGTGCCACAGCGCCGAGCACGCGAGGAGTAGACTTCTGTGTTCACAGTGGGACTGTGTGAGCGGGGACACCCTCACCCAGTTCAGCAAGGGCTTGGGCTTCAGATCGCTCGGCTCTGGCTTGGAGGCTGAGTCGCCTGACTGTCACACCCAGCGCTGTCTGCAGACAAAGCCCGTGGCTCCGCGCATGCAATCCAACCCTCATTCTTGGCAAATGTGTGTCCGAGTGGAAAGAGCCCAGCCTTAGAATTTGATAGACTTCTTCCTCTGCCTTCTCTCAGCTGGTGATTTCGAGTAAGTTACTTCTGCCCTGTACCTCTGTTTCTCCACCTGTAAAATGAACGTAGAAACGTTTATTTAGCCCGATGTGTTGACTAGAGTAGAGATGATGTTTGTGAAGCCCTGGTGTGAGCAGTAACTATTATTGTGATCATCTGGTCTCTGAAAAGGAACCGTTCTTAGTATCTCTTGGGGGCGAGGGGACAACAGAAGCATTTGTGGCAAGGATACAGTATGTGAGGCTTTGTTACCTCTCTTACAGGAAAAGTACCTTCATCAGGACACAGTAGTAAGCCCGCAGGCGACTCCAGCCCTGCCTAGATTCCCAGGAAGGCGGCAGGAAAAGAGCCACCTGCTGCTTGCTGGCCTGCTGTTTCGGCAGCAGTAGCTGTGGGAGCACACAGGGGCTGGGGAACCAACACACTACGCACTGGAGATTTCCATCCTCTAGCCAGCAAGGTGCCGACACCTTGCACTTTGTAAGTGTTCCCAGTAGATGCGTTTCTGCTAGTTGAACCTTCTCCCACTTGCACTTGTGGGGACTCAGGCATGATGTGGGATCTTTAGGATTGTGTCCCTTCCCTGGGCCCTCCTTTTCTTCCCTGCCTTCTGTCCTTCTGTGTTTACTAGGCACTTACTATATGGGAGGCACCGTGCTATATGCTAGGAACATGGTGATGAGTGATACATAGTGCAGGAGAAAGACAAGTCAACACACGTGGTTGGCTCAGTAACAGCACCCCAAAGATATCCACATCCTAGCTTCCCCCTGCCCCGCTCGCCCTGCCAGGTGACTGTCACCTTCCACGGCAAAAGGGACTTTGACATGTGGTTAAGGATCTTGAGATGGGAAGGCTATCCTGGATGATCTAGGTGGACCCAGTGTCATCACAAGCAACTTTATAAGAGGGGCATTTGACCACACAAGAGGAGAAGGTGTTGTGACCACGGAAGCAGGTATTGGAGTGATGCTGCCAGGAGCCCAGGAATGCTCGCAGCCTGTAGAAGTGGAAGAGGGACCATATTTTCCTTTGGAGCCTCCAGGAAGAACCAGGCCTGCTGACACCTTGATTTTAGCACTTGAGGGCTTATTTTGGACTTCTGACTTTCAGAACTGTAAGAGGATAAACTTGTGCTGTTTTCAGCCATGACGTATGTGGTAATTTGTTATGGCAGCAAAAGGAAAGTAATATGTGCTGTTGCCATATTATGGGATGAGCTGGTGACGGTTAACACTGCTGTTCTCTGGTGACAAAGGAGCCTGCGTGGCTCAGTGATTCATTAGGAGCAAGAGCCCTGGAGTCCCAAAGCCTTGGTTCAAGTTCATTTCCACCTTTTATTGATTGAGGGGCTTTGGGGCATGTTATTTCTCAAAGCTTCTCCTCTGTAAAATGAGGATAATAATTTCTACCTATGTGAAGCTTGAAGACCACAATGCACACACATCTCCAGGCCTGCAAGGCAGTAAGTAGGTGCTCTCAGCACTTTGGCCTCTGCCCCTCGCCTCCTGGGCGGAGCCTTTTTCTTTCTAATATTGAATTACAGCAGCCTTACAGTATTATATTAGTTTCAGGTGTACAGCAAGGTAATTCAGTATGTTTATAGATTATTCTCCATTCAAAGTTATTATAAAATATTGACTCTATTCCCTGTGCTGTACATTACATCCTTGTAACTTACTTATTTTATACCTAGTCGTTTGTACCTCTTCGTCCTCTTGACCTATTTTGCGCCTCCTTCCACCCCCCTCCCCACTGGTAACCTTTTGACGGAGGGTCACAGGTATTCAGAAGTTGTTGATTTCTTCGGAACACTCACTTGCTCCTGACCTTCCCGGAGTCCTGCAATTCACAGGAATCCCCGCTTTCCCTCTTAAGCGGCTCTTGAAGAGACACAAGTTCTTTTATTGAGTAAACGTGTGTCTCGCCCCTGCCACGTGCCAGTCATTGTAGGGCATCCAGGCATCCTGGGTTCGGGCTCCTTCTCGGAGACGTTTGGCTTTGCTGCTGCTCTGGTTGGTTTGTCAGTCGCAGACCCACCGTTGGGATTCTCACTTGATGATAGGCGGTCTGGGCCCCTCTCTTCCTGGCCAGTCAGCTGCTGCCATCACCAGTGGTGCAGAGGCTGGGGAGACCCCAGATAGTGGGACGAGCTAAGGCTGCTTAGAACCAGGCACTCCTGGGGGGCTGGCACTGTGCTGGGTACCTTGTGCCCCTGCGGTGGCCACATCCCTGGGAGGGCGGAGCCATCATGCCCATTTTACACATCGTTCTCCCATCTGTCTGTTGGTCTCTTACTGGGTCATGCCATTCTCTCCTTTAATCTTGCACATGTATTTGGAGATGAGGAATCATTCTCACTGCTTTGCACTTGGGGAAACAGAGGAACAGAGAGGACTGACGTGCTCATGGTGACAGCAAGTAAGAGGTGATCCCAGATGTTCATGCTCTTTTGTTTCATAATAGATCTGGGGGGAGGGTTGCTTTGGTTTGCTGTAGGGTATTCTTCCCTCCACCTGGAAGCACACTTGCCTTTGGTGTTGCGTTGTTGTCACAGTCTGTTGGCATTCCTGAGGCCACATCAGCAGAAGGGTCGGAGAGTGAAGGGCCAGCCTAGAAGCATCCGGGCTGTAAGATGAGTCTGTCCAGAGGGTAGACTTCGATGCATTTTTAGCGTAAATACCAACTGGGCCAGTTGCGCCCTCGGGCAGAGGGAGCCCCTGCCATCCCCGCTTCTCTGCCCCATCCCAGCAGCCTGGCTCTGCACCATCCTCTTCACAGGATGCTGCCTGCGAGATGACAGAAAGCAGCACCCCTGTTCACACTGGGAAGGGAGGTCAGGGTTGCCGTGAGGTTCCGTTGGCATCAAGAATGAGGAGGCACCACGCTTTTCACTGAACGTCCACTCTCTCCGAGGCTGTTCCAGGTGCTTCCTGACAGATCATCCCATGAAGCCCCACCTCTTCTCCACCCCTGTTTCTCAGACGAGGCAACCCTGAGTCTGGAACGTAAAGTATGCGCCTAAGCATTTACCCAACTAAAGGGCAGGGGAGCAGCGTTCAAGCCTGTCCTCTTCACTCACTCTGCCACCTCCTGTGAGCAGCTTGCTGAGGTTATGAGAAGCAGTTCAGATGCTCACAGGAAAACGGGAGAAATGCGAGGTACAGTGGACCTTGCCTATTTACACTAATTAAATGAGGAAACAATTTAAACACCGCCATCCACTGCTGTAACGAGGCCAGAGGACAGCAGGTACACATAAACGTGCTGCCCTGGAAACTGGTAGAATGCCGGGAGTGGGTTTTTGTTAGCAGAAATGGCCTTGATAGTGTCTGAGTATTTTCAGTCCATTACCTCATTTCTCAGTTTTATCCTAAGGGGAAGGAAGAAGGAAAAAAAAAAAGAAGAAAAAAAAAAAAAAGCTATTTTGTGAAAATGTCTATTAAATCATGATTTTTTTTTTTTTTTTTTTTTTACTTTGGATTATAGAAAATTTCAACCGTCCAGGAAAGTAGAGAGGATAGTGTAGTGAGCACCCATTTACCCATTGACTAGTTTGAACAATGATAAACATTTGCTTTATTTACTTCTTCTTTTTCTAACATAGTTTCAAGTAAATTATAGACATCATGACATTTCACTTCCAGATATTTCCAGGTAACTTCAGTTAGGATAATAAAAAATTGAAACCAAACTTGATTAAATGGAGAATGGTTAAATAAGCTATGATTACCCACCTAGTATAATATTATGAGATCCTTAAAATGATCAGTTTTGAAGTCCTCATTTTACCAGCTGTCTTAGGACGCTACACTTTCCCTTTATTTGACTTACCATAATTTCTAGCAATTGAATTGCCTGATTATTGAATTAATGTCTGTTTCCCCTGCTCATTTGATGGGGACAGTGTCCATTTTTTGCTCACCACTTTGTCTTCACTGCCCAGCATGGTGCCTGGGTTATAGCAGGTGCAAAATAAAATTGGTTGAATAAATGCCAAATGAGCATTTTTAGATCCTGGAAATAACAGGCTGGGTGATACAAGCAAAGCCCATCATCTCGTATGAACGCGATGTGAAAATGAAAATGCGCGTGCATACAGATGACTACCAGAAGGCCGCTCCGGGAACTTCACGTGTTTGTGCTATGGCATGATGGGGCGTGTGGGTGAGGGTTGTTCCTCCTGCTTTCTTTCCTCCGTGTTGTGGTCCTGCGGTCATAACAGCGCAGGAGTCCATCCCCGCCATCACGGAGGGAGCCGCCGTCCCGCGTCCCGCCGGCTTAGCCAAGTCCAAGAGAAAAGGAACATCCGCGTGGAGTGGGAAGCGTTGGTTTTGAAGCTGTCACTCTCTTTTACCCGCTGCGGAACACTGAGCAAATCTCTGAACCTCTCAGAGCTTAGTTCCTCCAAGTTGAAAATGGGATCGTGGTACCTGCCCCTCTGCGTTTCTATAATTAAATGAAGTGAGAAATGGCTCATGGACGGGAAAACACACGGTAATGTGTTCCTGGGCTAGCTGCTCCCCATGCTTCTCCACCTTGACATCTCGGCCCCGGCCCTCAGAGAAGCCCTGCAACTGTCCTGATGCCCCCTGGATGGAGAATGAATGAGAGGCTCCACGGAGAGGCACAGTGCATCTTAGGTTCTTAGGTGTCCATCTGAAAATCCCCACTGATGGTAAACGGGGAGGTGGTGGCTAATTACCTCGGAGTCCTGTGACTGTGCTCAGCCATCTTGCTAATTGATTGGTCCATCAGTCATCCGACGGTATTTACTGAGTGCTTACTGCATATGGATTGCGTGTTCCTTAGCCCTCAGTGGCTGCAGACCCCACCCAGCCTCTGGATTTTCAGGTGGCACTAGAGTCTCTGGCGCGTCTTGTGCTTAGGCTGGTGAGGGAGAGTCAGGGCGGTTCACCCAGGGAATGAGGGGCAGCCTCATGACTGACTTTATTTATTTATTTATTTATTTATTATTTTTGGCTGTGTTGGGTCTTCGTTGCTGCGCACGGGCTTTCTCTAGTTGTGGCTCATGGGCTCTAGAGCGCAGGCTCAGTAGTTGTGGCGCACGGGCTTAGTTGCTCCGCGGCATGTGGGATCTTCCCGGACCAGGGCTCGAACCCGTGTCCCCTGCATTGGCAGGCGGATTCTTAACCACTGCGCCACCAGGGAAGTCCCAGCCTCATGACTTTTAAGAAGAGCTTTTTTGTCCAGGGATCCTGGCTGACTCTTCCCTTCTTCCAAAGGATCCTGTCAGGGTGTTAGAGCCTGGATTAGTTTCCCAGGGCTGCCATGCACAACAGAAATGTATTCCTTCACAGTTCTGGAGTCCAGAATTCCAAACTCAAGGTGTTGGCAAGGTTGTGCTTCCTCTGAAACCTGTAGGGTAAGGACCCTTCCTTGTGTCTTCCTAGTTTCTGGTGTCACTAGCAATCCTTCGGGTTCTTGGCTTGTGGCTGCCTCACTCCAGCTCTGCCTCCATCCTCACATGGACTTCTCTGTGTGTGTCTGTGAGTCTCTGCATCTCTTTCATTATGAGGACCCCGGTCATTGGATTTAGGGCACCCTAAACCAGTATGGCCTCATCTTAACTTGATTGTATCTGCAAAGACCCTATTTCAAAATAAAATCACATTTACAGGTTAGGATTTCAATGTATCTCTTTGGGGGGTACAGTTCAACCCATAACAGAGCCCAAAGCAAAACAAGTTCCTCCAACTCTTCCTGACCACCAGCACAGCTCGCCCAAGGACCGCCTCTGGCGCACACACACGGATGACTTATTTATTTTGATTTTTTTTTTGGCTGCGTTGTGTCTTCGTTGTTGCATGCAGGCTTTCTCTAGTTGCAGCGAGCCCTGGGGGCTACTCTTTGTTGTGGTGCATGGGCTTCTCATTGTGGTGGCTTCTCTCGTTGCAGAACATGGGCTCTAGGCACACGGGCTTCAGTAGTTGTGGCGCGCGGGCTTATTTGTTCTGCGGTATGTGGGATCTTCCTGGACCAGGGATCGAACCTGTGTCCCTTGCATTGGCAGGCGGATCCTTAACCACTGCGCCACCAGGGAAGCCCCCGGATGACTTATTTTTCACGTGGGACTGGACAGCGCCCTTCCCATTCACTATCCCTTTCGACTCCACAGCAGTCCCGTCGTGCATCCATTCAGATGTGCAGAAAATACTCCTCGGGTGTCTGCGGTGCCCAGCCCTGGAATACGAGGGTGTGAAAGACCGCTGTAACCCTTGCCCTCAGGGATCTTAAAGTCTTTAGTGCAGTGAAGAGACGGGAACATGGGAATAAACAGTTCAAATAATTGCAACTTCTGATGAGAAAGTAAAGTGCTGGGGAAGAGAACCCTGGGCTCAGCGGCTCGGCAGAGATGGCCACGTGAGGGGACCTCCTGAGCACCTGGGGACAAGGAGGCAAGGCTTCTCCCCTGAGCAGGAAGGCGTCTGCAGAGACCTTGCAGGGGAGAGGGGCAGCAAGAGGGCCTGCATCAGTTCCTGGAGGAGGGCAGGGCCAGATCACCTGCAGTGAGAGGAGTTCGCCTTTTATTGCAATGACTGCTGGGTGTTCATGAGAGACTTTACAGCTAACTCTGGAATTAAGTGCACTCTTCCCTGACTGCCTTTAGGGTCCAGGGTTTCCCACCCTCAGCACTGTTTTGGCATTGGTGCTGGATGCTTCTCAGCTGTTTGCCGGGGGGGGGGTTCCTCCTCACCATAGGATGTTTAGCAGCATCCCTGGCCTCCACTCACTGGAGGCAAGTAGCATCCCCTCCCCAGTCATAACCATCAAAAATGCCTCCAGACATTGGCAAATGTTCCCTGGGGGCTGGCAGGGTGGAGAGCAAAATCACCCTCCTTTAAAAACCACTTCTGTGAGTAAGTTAGAAAGAGAAAATCAAATCCCGTACGCTAACACATATATATAGAATCCAAAAATTTTAAAAAAAATGGTTCTGAAGAACCTAGGGGCAGGACAGGAATAAAGACGCAGACGTAGAGAATGGACTTGAGGACACTGGGAAGGGGGAGGGTAAGCTGGGACGAGGTGAGAGAGTGGCATGGACATATATACACTACCAAACGTAAAATAGATAGCTAGTGGGAAGCAGCCGCATAGCACAGGGAGATCAGTTCGGTGCTTTGTGACCACCTAGAGGGGTGAGATAGGAAGGGTGGGAGGGAGGGAGATGCAAGAGGGAAGAGAGATGGGGACATATGTATATGTATAACTGATTCACTTTGTTATACAGCAGAAACTAACACAACAGTGTAAAGCAATTATACTCCAATAGAGAGGTTAAAAAAAAAAAAAGAAAAGAAAAGAGCCACTTCTTTGAACTGGCGAGTCCCAACATTTGCAACTCCAGACATCCCTGTTATTGGTTCTGCCTCCCTGCGAGGGAGTTTTTCAACTAAACACATTTTGTTAAGTGTTCATTTCTCCGCTGTCTTACGTAAGAATATCGGCCAGTTGGCGTTTCTGATCTGTGTCACCAGGCTGAGTTGATCTCATGCTGTCCAGTATCCAGCAAGGAAGCTTGGTATTTGAGGGCCTTCGTGTGCAGTCTCTGGTAGACATTTTAACCAGTTGAGAAATAGCTCGACCCCGGCTCTCCCCACGCTTCCCAGCCAGGGAGGAATCCTGAGACCCAGCTGTAGTAACTGGTCTAAGCTTCCATCTCGCTGTTTGAAATCAAGGATTTGGATCCATGTCCATGGAAGAAGTTTCCTCTGAGTTCCAGGTTTCTCCAGGAGTCTCCTTCCTGTCTTCTCCCCATGCAGCCTAAAACAGCGTTACCGTTCAGCATTTACTTATTCAGCGCTTTCCATGCACCCTGCATTTCCCTGGGCGCAAGAGTGCTGCCGGGAAGGCCTGCGGTCACGTGGGGTGTGCAGATGACAAACAGGAGGCTGAGAAAGAAAGCAGAGAATTACCGGTGGCGGCACGTGCTTTAATGGGCTCAAGGGTGGTGGTCTCTGGAATTACAGGACCCTGTTAGTAATCAAGACACCCTCTCACCAGCCCTGAGCCCCTGCTTAGTCCTGGCTCAGGCCCTTTCAGGATCATTCCGTGTATTCATGAACAGTTCCCATTAGCTGACCGTCGGGGGCAGACTCCTTTATTGCTGAGAGGAACAAGCTCTGGAGCGAGCTGTGTCCTGCTCATTGACAGCCACCTCTGTGAAGGGGTGAGAGCTGGTCTCCCTCGGCCGCAGTGGGAGGAGACCCCACAGGGACCTTGAACCTGCCCTGGGTGACGAAACGCCCTGCTGAGTAGCTGGGCAGGTCCTGGGTGGTCCGCTTCATGTTCTGCAGGATGAGGGATGGCAGCTGCTCTCTCCCTCCCCCAGAGTCTCCAGACAAGGGCTCAGAACACAGAAGGGACCTTGTAGCATCCGAGCCTTTGTGCTCAGGTCCTGTCGAAGGGAGAGGGACTCAGGAGGGTGGGGAGGGAGGATGAGTCCCCTCTCCCTGCCGTCCACTTGGCACCATGCTTTTCCCCTCCTCTGGGCCATCGGGAGGCTTTCTTCCTCCTGGCCACAGTCAAATACCGCATCTTCTTTCTATCTTTGCTCTCTCGATTCCTCTGGCTGCGGGTGTGTGAATCAGTAGCAGCCGCTTGGCAGGGTGCTCTTAGAAGATGCGGCGCACCTGCACGAGTTCTCGCCTCTCCTCCCTTCCCCCTGCCCGTCCTCCCACTGCTTACCTGGCCACCACCTAATTCTTCTTTTACAACACAGTTCAGAGAATAATCCACACCAGCTGCCTTAGGGAGTCTTTCAAAGACGCACAACCCGGCCTGTACCCTCCTCTATTTTAGTTAATACCCTTCAGCTCCCCCTGTCCCCCAGCATTGTCCTCAGGTTAATGCTCTAATGTCTTCATGGTCATTACTTGGCTTATAAGGCTCCGGTGGGCGCTGGCTGGGCTTCAGGAAGTGCCCCATCTGGGAACTGAGAGGTGGGCATTTCACCCCCGGGGAGAAATGTGGTCCAGCCACAAAGAGCAGGAAAGACTCAGAGATAGAGGGTCGTGGTAGGGTTGTTGGCTGTTACCTCTGCTGAAATGGGGCCATTGGAGCCTTCAAAGCAGATCTGACTTGTGTTTTAACTGGATCGTTCTAGCTGCTGTGCTGGAAATGGTCTGAAAGTGGCAAAGGTGGAAGCAGATGGACCAGTTAAGAGGCTACTGCAGAAATCCAGGGAAGGGATGATGGTGGCCTGGCCACGTGGTTGCAGAGGCGATTGTGAGAAGTGATCAGATGTAAATATATCACAAAGGTAGAATTTGCTGGTGGATTGGATTACAGGGTATCCGAAAAAGGGTGATCCCAAGATTTCACCTTGAGCAAGTAGAGACTGAAGTTTCCATTTATTCTTATGGGGGATCAGTGGAGAAGTGTGGTGGGTAGGGGTAGAATCATGATGTTTGAGGTGTTAGTCAGGCATTGTTAGACATAAAAGTGGAGATATTCAGGAAGCAGCTGGCTATACGAATCTGCCATGTGAAGGCTAATTTCGTGTGTCACCTTGGCTAGGTATCCAGACATTGGGTCAAACAGCAGTTTAGATATGACTGTGAAGGCGTTTTTGGATGGGATTAACATTTACGTCAGTAGACTCTGAGGGAAGCAGATTATCTTCCACGATGTGGGTGGGCCTCGCCCAATCAGTTGATGGCCTCAGGGAAAAAAGACTGAAGGCCCCCGAGGAAGTGGGAATTCGGCCTCCGGACAGCCTTCAGACTTGAGCTGCAACGTCACTTCTTCCCCGGGTCTCCATCCTGCTGGCCCACCCTGCAGATTTTGGATTTGCCGGCCTCTACGACAAATGTGTGAGCCAATTCATTAAAATTATCTCTCTCTCCCCTATTATTTCTTTTGTCTGTTTCTTTGGAAAGCCCAGACTAGGACATGGAGTAAAGGGATAAGTATTTGGGTCCCTATTTGGGAGTCACGTTATTTAAGCCTTGAGACTGGGCGTGAACACCTAGAGGGCACATGTGGATAGAGAGGATTGGTCCACTGGGCTATCCATCCCAAGTGGCGAGATTCAGAAACCGTATGTGTATGTAACATTTACTGAGCACTTACTATGTGCCGGCCATCCTCCATCACTGGATGCTGCCTCTTCTTAAAACCAGACCCATCTATCTCCTTATTTGTTCTGGAAGGTTGGGAAATGGTCCCAGTGGAGCCATTTGCTTCTTTGACTGATGTTTCGCAATTCCTGTGTCTCAGCTCCTCCACAGTTCTGGACAGCAGAATGGAATCAGCTGTTCCTTCTCCTGTGTCAGAAACGGATTATTCCAGCATCTTCCTCCCAACCCACCTTCAGTTCCCCTAACCTCCAGCCTCTTGAAGCCATTTCATGTCTCTTGATACCCAGTAATCCCATCTATTAAAAGCCTTGGAGCCTCCTCTCTGGAAACTGTTGGTAAAAATAGTTCTGCAGCCCCAAGGAACAGGATTATTTGAACTTGACGACTTAAAAAACCTTTGGGGTGGATAATGAAAAGTGCAGGACTGTGGGGATGAATTTCCCTCGCCCTCTTTGTTCCTTGTTTTTTTGTGCGTGAGGCAGAATGTTTAACCTATATTTTCCAAGAACCGTGTAGGTGGGTCGCTGGGGACAATTGATTTTTAGGGAAGTATTGTTCCTCTGGATGTGGAAACCATGAAGCAAAGAATAACATTGAACAAGAGGCGTCCCGATGACGATGATCAGGTCTGGGCTAATTATGGTGCCGTGTGCTGGGGCCCCTGTGTCACCTGTGGTGTCACTTTTGCCTGAGTTGGATTTTGCTCTGGACTCAAGGTGACACCGGGATCCTTGTTCTAGCCAGATGTCAAATGGATTATCTACTTCCTAAGGCTGTGACTGGTTCTAAATGAGAAGAGGTGCAGCCTGACAGGTAGAAGGGACACAGACCTTTGTGTAAGGAATACTGAGCTCTAGTTCCCATCCTACCCCTGGCTTGCTGTGTGACCTTGGGCAAGTCTTCTCACCTTTCTGAGCAGTGGCATCTTCATCTGGGTTGAGTTTGGGCTTGGTCGTCTCTGAGGGATGGGGCTCCAGCCAGCGGGAGCATACCTACCTTGAATAAAGGACCACCCTGCCCTCAGCATTCAACCAGCTGTTGTCTTGTGTGGGACCAGGGTTGCCAAATACATTTTTGGACCTTGTAATGAAATTTCCTGAATTTTTAGATGTAGGCAGTTAGTTGAGAAACATTTTAAACATCCTGTGGGTGGAACCTGTAGCCAGGAAGAGCCCGTTGGTTTTCAGTTTGCAGCTCCACGCAAACGCACTGTTCTTTGTGGATTATCACGGGCTGGTGCCCAGGAGCGGAAGGCTGCTCATTTGATTTGTTTTGCCTTCAAGGTACCGGGGGACCAAAGCCAGACTAGAAACGGGGGTCATGAGATCACTGTTGCCTAGAGGCCTAGAGGGAAGGTGTGGCCTTCCTTTCCTCGTGGGTGGAAATGTCCACTGGGGCAGCGGACTTGGTCAGCTGATCTCCTTGGGATTTAACCCCAGATCTAGCCACCAGCCTTGTCTCTGGTTCCATGGACTCTATGGACTCCAGATCTAGAGGGAATGAGTCATTTCAATGTATTCGTTTCCCACTCAGCAGTGTAACTTGTAGCTTTTCTCTGTGTGTCCACATACCTCACTCTTTTAACTGCCACAGAGTATTCCATGGTTTTTGTCAACTATTCCATATTAATGGACACTTTGCTTTCATCTGTTTCCCCTTTAATTTCTACCTCCCCTGATGTCGTGCCATAGAATTTGTTTTGCTCACCCTCCACTGCACACCTCCTTCCTTCCTCCCCTCCCTCCCTTTCCCTTTTCTCCTTCCCTTGCATCCGTCCATCTCTGGATCCACTCACGAAACATGCTCTCCCTACAGATGCGAGGTATACGGGGCAAAATCCTGAGACCTTGCCTCTGGGAGCTCCAGTCCACTGGGAAACCAGAGAAAAAGCGCATCGTGGAGGCTCCCTGGAAGCAGGTTCTTCAACAGTCTTTACAAAGGAGCTCTTTCTGGCCTTTCGGAGGATGAGAATCTCCGAGGCAGATGCCAGTCTTTCAAAGGAGGAGTCCGCCTCGGAATGTTACCACGTCTGCTTCCTGGGACCTTGCAGAACCATCGTTGGCCGCCCGTCCTCCCCTTTTCCCCATTGCTGGAGGCTGTGGCTTGAGCAGAAAACCCTCAAGGTTGGCTCTGGAACGATGACCCTGAGAAGGGAGAGGTGCTGTCGTGAGTTGGATGGGTGGCTTTTGCCTTTGGTGTGGAAGACATCAGGACCTTGAACAAAGCTGCAGATCGGAAGTCAGCCTAAAAATGGATGCAGAACCTCAGGTCTTCTTCTCTCGAGGAAATTAAGTAAAGATGAATAAAAAAGGGAGTGAAGGTGTTGTGTCTCTCAGAGACAAGACAGAGAGGACGAGGCGTCTACAGTCACCGCGCCTTTATTTTCCAAATGGGTTTCAAATGTGTATTTTGTGCCAGGAGCTGTGCTTCCCTCTCCTTTCGTCCTCTGCTTCTTATCTCGTAGGCATCTTGATGGTGATCACAGTAACGATCCACAGAGCATCACTTGCTGGCAAACGGGGTTCTAGGAATGGAAGAATTAGTGTGTGCAGTGCAGAGGCCCACAGCCTACTCTGCTCTTAATCACCCGGGTCACCTGAACAAGTCATTTAAATAATGTTTCTCCATTTTGTCCCCTGTAAAGTAGGGAAAGTATCGCCGTCTTCCTTCTAGGGATGTTGGAAAGGGTACAATGAGTCAATCCACGTGAAACACCTAACCTAACCCTGGAATGGCTACCTGGAATATAGTAAGTGCTCAATAAACATCACACACGTGCATCCACACACACACGTGTCTCAAATGTCTCCTTATCTGAGAGGCCGTCCTGGCCACTCTGTATAAACAGTTCCCAA
>NW_020172779.1:11612951-11635686 GCF_003031525.2 Neophocaena asiaeorientalis asiaeorientalis
CGTTCTTCCTCTCTGGGTCTCTGCAACACGTATCATATGACCATCTGACCCCCTATGTAGTTACTTGTTTGTCTCTTTGTTGACTGTCTTCCACCCCCGCCCCGTCTCGAACCCTGCAAATGCCGAGATCTCTGTTACTTGTATTTAATGCTTTAGTCCCTGGAGCGTGGATAGGTGCCTACTAAATATGGGTTGAACAGATGAGTCTCTATTTTAGAGTTGACCTCCAGGCCCAGACTCAGGCACAGGGAGGTAAAGCGACTTACTCAAGATCACCCAGCTACCAGCAGCTGAAGAGTCTGGAATCATTTAAATCTAAAGGTTTAAATTCTAATTTAAACCATGAATGCCTCCCTGCCGGTAAAACAAAAAACAGAAAAACTAAGTGTAGTGCCTGCCACACAGTAAGGATTTAGTAAATGTTAACTAAAAGTAATAAGGGTCATCTTTCCCGCAGCAGCTGTCCCCTGCCCCGGGACACCCCCGTTTGGCTGCACCCAGCTTTCTGAGCAGTACTCAGGCATCAGTGGGTGCAGTCTTGAGAAGATTAGGTGGTACCCAGGCCGGTGGGCAGGTGTGGCGCCAGAATTAAAGTGAGTTCGTGCCCTTTCCCGGAGGGCTGCCCAGTCCAAGGGAGGGAACTGGCACTCTGTGGAAGATGTCGAGTTTCCGGTGTGGTGCCTGTTTCCAGAGTTGGTGGGAGCTTCCAAAACATGCCAGTGTCTCTCCTGGGTGTCCTTTCACTTGCTTTTTTCTTTCACCCAAGGCTGAGGCGGGGCTTGCAGGGATCTTAAAGGGCAGGAAATTGTCTCCATTTTCTGGACCTCGTCCCAGTTGTCCTTTGGAAGGTTTTATTGCTCCCATCTTTAAGATTAGTAAACTGAGGTTCAGGGAGGTGTAAATACTGAAGCCGGGATTCAAACCCAGGCCTGCTGGATCCCAAATACCTCACAGCCCTGCCCCACTGCTCAGATGCTCTTATAGTTGGATTCTGATTTGTCAGCATGTATTTTTTTTTAAGCATCCTTGAACTATTGGACATGTTTATTTTTTTTCTTAACTTTTCATTTTATATTAGGGCACAGTTGATTAACAGTGTTGTGTTAGTTTCAGGTGTACAGCAGAGTGATTGTTATACATATACATGTGTCTATTCTTTTTCAAATTCTTTTCCCACTTAGGCTGTTACATAATACTGAGCAGAGTTGCCGGTGCTATACAGTAGGTCCCTGTTGGCGATCTACTTTAAATATGGTAGTGTGTACATCTCAATCCCAGACTCCCAATCTATCCCTCCGCCTCACCCTTCCCCTCTGGTAACCGTAAGTGCGTTGTGTAAGTCTGTTTCTGTTTTGTAAATAAGTTCATTTGTGTGTTGTTGTTTTTTTTTAGACTCTGCATTTAAATGATATCATATGATATTTGTCTTTCTCTGTCTGTCAGCATGTATTGAGCAATAACTCCAGGCTGGGTGCCATGCCTCATTTATTTTCCTTGTTTGCTTGTTATGGTTTTTAAACTGTTTTCTCCAAACGAGGGGACGGTGCGTGTAAGAGGTACATGGGGGAGGATACTTTGTCTTGTAATCTTGTGATTCTTTGGATTACAGCAGCTATGGGGAAAGAGCCCAGGCGCTGAAGGAACGCTGCCCTGAATTCAGATACGAGCCCAGCCTCTGAAGTTGCTGTGTGATCTGTGTCGAGTAATCAGCCTCTCTGAGCCTCAGTTTCCATATTTGTAAAATGGAACAAGAACTCTTACTTGGAGAAGACGCTGAGGATTTGAGATATTAAATAGAAAATGCCAGGATGCTTGGCACCCTGGTGCTTGGTTGGCCATCACTAAGTTGTGCCTCTTATTATTATTGTTGCTGTGTTTTAGCACATGGTGTTACACTTAAATGTTACTTCTTTCTTTGCCCTATCTACCTTTGTCCCTCTTAAGGGTGCAGACCGAGCCTTATTCATCTCGGCATCCCCGCCTTCTAACACAATTCTTGGTACGTGGTTGATGTGCACTAGTGCGGGGCACATGAACGAGTGAATGAATGAACAAATAAAGGGGCCCATGGTTTGTCGGGACCACTCTGGCCAGCTGTTGGGGGATGTATTTCCTGGAGTCTTATCCCCTCTTGTCAGATCCAGGCTGGGACAACGGTACGTAGTTCCATTGTTCCCAGATAGCACTTCCTATCTTAATGTCTCGGCCAGGGCAGCCCTCGGCCACACCCTGCCCTGCTGCCCTATCACCCACCCCTACCTGGACGCTGGCGGGCTCCCCGCTAGCCTGCCCCGAAGAAAGCTTCCACGGCCCCTCGTCTCCCCCACTCCCTTCAGTCACAACAGTTGTTGAAGGGGGCATTTCCTCTCTCCAGAACTTTTCACATTCCAGTGAAGACCTAGAAAACGCTAAATCAAAATGCTGTGCATGAGCCTGACCCTTCAGATCTCAACCTACGTCCTCCTGCCTTGCACCCCACTCTCCCTTTGTCTGATTGGTAAGTCAGGACTCATCCCTAGTCAACCGCTGAAGAAACCGAGGCTCAGAAAGGTGGGACTGCTAGTAGCACAGCTGTGAGAGGACCTAGGGCCACTACTAGCTCTCCACACCTAACCGGTGCTTTTGCCACTAGTTCCCTTCCTGGTTGCATCGTTGGTGTGCGGGGCCCTTCTCTGTTGCCAGAAGAGCTTTGAGGGGTGTGTCACAACGTTAGTGACGTGGGCACTCTCAATCTGTTAGCTCAGGGTGGCCTCCCACTGCCCTGTGAGGTGTTCGGGGTCCAGGCATCGTCACACCCACCCAGCTGGGGAGGAAACAGAAGCCTGGAGGGCCGAGTAGCTTCTGGAGGTGACACAGCTTGGGGTGGTGGCACTTTTCCTTCTGCCAGCGTTCCCTTTCCTGCTCAATTTGACTCATAGATCAGTTGTTCTCAAACGCGGTTTCACATTGGAATCATCTGAGGAATTTAAATATCTTGCTGCCAGGACCCAACCCCCAAAGATTCTGACTTAAAATTAGTCAGGGGTGGAGCCCAGGCATTGGGGTTATAACATCTCCCCCCGGGATTCTCTGGTGAAGCGGCATCAACAACCACGATCTCAGATCATCCCTGTTACAGGGCTGTTGGGAAAGCTGACAGTTCTAGCAGTTCCCAAACTCTATTTCAGACCGAGTTCCAGCCCTCCTAAATCAAACCTGGCCCGCCTTTGCTCAGGTTGATGGCCGCTTGCGTTTCAAAAGAACTGGCAGTGCTGAATTAGGACGCTAGGGGAATAGGGGGATGGAGAAGTCCCAAAGATGTCATGTCTTGTGTCCCTATTGTGTACTGGACCCTGTTCTAGCACAAAGAGACCTCTGCTGATGTCATCCCCATTTCACAGTTGAGAAGACTTGCTCAAGCTGGTAGGGGCCCGAGCTGGGACTTGAAGACAGAGAGCTGGCTCCAGAGGCCACTGTTTTAATCACTATGTCTGTTGCTCTGCTCTGTGATGAACTGGTTCGCACTCGGCTGAGAATTTGCTCTCACCAGCTGATCCTTCACGGTGATGCTGAGGCCTCGATCTGATCTGTCACCCTGCTGCTCAAGAGCCTCTAGGAGTCCCCATCGCATCTGTGGGGGAAGGGCAAACCCTTAGCACAGCCTGTGAGGGATTCCCCTTACAGTCTGACCGCTGGCAGACCGTTCTTTCACACTCCATGTCACACATGCTGTTAATACTGTTTGAAAAGCTCCCCACCTTTCTCTGCCTGGTGAACTTCTGCTCTTCAATACCTAGCTCAAATATCCTCTTCTCTCATCTACGAAGGAAGAGTCAGTGATGCCTTCCTCTGTGGATCACGAGTTCCTGAAGGAGTGGGGCTCTGTCTCACTCATGGTTTGCTCTCCTCACTCGGCATCTACCAGTGGATGGCCAGCCTCCCACGTGTAGGATGACGTCCTTTACCTTAGGTTCCACTTTATTTCAGCCACGAAGACATATTCTTTTTATCTTCTGAATATCAGAGGATTTTTCTTTTTGTAATGAATTCTTTTCTTCAGGGTGCCTCGGGCTCCACATTGCATAATTGACATTATTTACTGTGTTTTCCCAGGCCGGGCTGAGGTTTCAGAGGAGTTCCGAGCTCCTGTGGAGATTTGCTTCTCTCCAGCCTTGGGCTCTCTGCACTCTTGAACATCTCAGGGCCCAGAAGAAAAAGAAGAAAGCCAGCCAGTTCTGGGAGCAGCCTGGGTGAAGAGAGGTAGGTGTGTCTTGTTTAGTGTCCAGCTCGATTCCTGAACTCAACCACCACGCGCCAGGCAAGGCAGAAGCAAGAGGAGTGGTGTCTCAGCAGCCCGAGTGACATTTGTTTGTTTGCTCATGTGCTGTTGTGGGAATGGTAGCAGATGCTCAGCAAGGAGGAGGAAGGTGCTTTTAGGACAGCCCTCCCAGGCTCTGAAGAGGGCGGGCACACGGGGAGCCCCTAGCTGTCAAGACCCAGTGTGAGACTTTGCCACGGCTACAGTGAAGGGGGCAGGAAAAGTCGAGCTTAAAGTTGCTGGGTGAACTCTCAGAGTTTATTCTGCAGAAATACATGCGTAGTTGCAGATGATGTGAATAGGATCTTCATCTCAACATTGTTTGAGATAGCAAACAGTGAGACAGTTTTTATTTACTTATTTCTCTATTTACTTATTGACATACAATGCCTAATTTTTATTTTATTTTTTTATTTAAATTGAGGTGTATTTGATTTACAGCAGCAGTCCCCAGACTTTTTGGCACCAGGGACTGGTTTCGTGGAAGACAATTTTTCCACGGAACGGGGCGGGGGACGGTTTCAGGATGATTCAAGCCCATTACATTTACTGTGTGCTTTACTTCTATTATTATTACATTGTAGCCTATAATGAAACAATTATACGGCTCACCATAATGCAGAATCAGTGGGAGCCCTGAGCTTGTTTTCCTGCAACTAGATGGTCCCATTTGGGGGTGACGGGAGACAGTGACACCTGACGTGTGTTGCTTACGTCCAGTCTAGTCTGTAAGATATGTCACTTGCCACTCACTGATAGGGTTTTGATATGCGTCGGCAAGCAATTGATTTATTGTGGTCTCTGTGCAGTCAAACCTCTCTGCTAATGATAATCTGTATTTGCAGCCACTCCCCAGCGCCAGCGTCAGAGCCTCGGCTCCACCTCAGATCATCGGGCATTAGATTCTCACAAGGAGCGCGCAACCCAGATCCCTCACATGCGCTGTACACAGTAGAATCTAATGCCACCGCTGATCTGACAGGAAACAGAGCTCAGGCAGTAATGTGAGCGATGGGGAGCGGCTGTAAATACAGATGAAGCTTCGCTCGCTCTCCCGCCGCTCACCTCCTGCTGTGTGGCCCGGTTCCTAACAGGCCATGGACCAGCAGTGGTCCGTGGCCCGGGGGTTGGGGACCCCTGATTTACAATATTGTATTAGTTTTGGGATGACAACATAGCGATTCAAAATTTTTACAGATTAGACTCCATTCATAGTTGTTATAAAATATTGGCTATATTCCCTGTGCGGTACAATATAGGCTTGTAGATTATTTATTTTATATGTAGCAGTTTGTACCTCTTAATCCCCTGCCCCTATCTTCAGTGCCTAGTTTTTAATTGGATTACTGGATATGTAAAGAAACAGAAGAATTTGACCCAAACTTAGGGAGAAAAATAGTCAATAGAAAACAGAGGGCTTCCCTGGTGGTGCAGTGGTTAAGAATCTGCCTGCCAGCGCAGGGGACACGGGTTTGTCCCCTGGTCCAGGAAGATCCCACATGCCGCAGAGCAACTAAGCCAGTGCGCCACAACTACTGAGCCTGCGCTCTAGAGCCCGCGAGCCACAACTACTGAAGCCCGCGCGCCTAGAGCCTGTGCTCCGCAACAAGAGAAGCCACCGCAATGAGCCCGTGCACCACAGCGAAGAGCAGCCCCCCGCTCACCACAGCCAGAGAAAGCCTGCGTGCAGCAACGAAGACCCAACGCAGCCAAAAATAAAGAAATAGAAAAAAATTTAAAAAAAAAGAAAACAGAGTGGAATTGAGATTTTTGAGCTAAATGCACACTTGCCTGATGAATTGATTTTATTATTATTAGGTTCACAGAAAAATGGAGTGGAAGGTATAGAGAGTTCCCATATATGCTCTGTCCCCACATGCAGCCTCCCTCCTGTACCAGAATGGTATATTTGTTCCAACTGACAAGTCTACATTCTCCAGCACAGCGCTATCTCCCGAAGCCCATGGTTTATGTCAGGATTCACTCTGGGTGTTGAACGCTCTATGACAACTGTATAATGACATGTATCCACCATGGTAGTATCATATGGCATAGTTTCACTGCCCTAACAGTCCTCTCTGCTTCATCTATTCGTCTCCCCCAGTGAGACACAATTTACATGCTCCTCAGTTGGGGATCGGTTGATTAAATCACAGTGCCTCCATAAAATGGAGTACTCCACAGCTGTTAAAAAGAATGGGTGGCTTTATGAAGTGATACGGAACACTCTTGAAGTTCTGTTCACCACTGTCGTCCTGAGCAATGTTGATTTTAAAAAATGAAGAAAAGGAGGGCATATCACAGTGCGTAGAGTGTGCTAACCTAACGGCTCCACTGATGCATATCCACCACTCCCAAACCAGCTGCCTGTACTTCCTACGTCCTCACTTAACACAGTCTGTGGTTCCTGCCTCTATTGATCTGTAAGTCCCAGAAGACAGACCCCTCCAGGAGGGCAGGATCTGTCCATTTGCAAGGATATTATCGCCTGGGCCAAGCCCAGATCCAGGCACACCACAGCCTTCCCGTTAGTATCTGTGAACGCATGAATGATGAACGGACGGGGCAGTTTTCTTCCCACAGTGTCCTTCTGCCTCCTGTCCCTCAAACGCATGGGCTGGAGTGGAAGCCCCGGGTGTCCCTTCTCCTCTCCTGGGTGCCGTCCCTGGCCTACCCACCCCCTCCCCTTGAGTCTCTATGCTCTGCCAGGCTTCATTATTCCCCAGATTACAAAGACTCAAGGGGTTGGGGGGAGAGGCTTGAAATGGACCTTCGAGATGATAACATGTAGCTGACGCTGTCAGTCAGGCCGATCTGACTTAATTGATTAATTCTGTTGTATGAGCCAAGCGACCCAGCAGCTGGGAGCGGACTCCTGATCTGACAGCAGGCTGGTAAGTCAGAGCCGATGGGTTTGATTCCACGCGCTGGTGTGGCTGCCCATGTGACCTTGGCCGTGTTACTTAACCTTGCTGAATCTCCATTTCCTGATCTGTAAAAGGAGGCTAAGAATGCTTCTCTTGAGGTGGTCATGAGGATTAAATGCGATCACGTAAGTGAAAGTGCCCTTGGAGGAAAGAGGAAGGTGAAAATGCGTATTGGGTCGGGAGAAGAGTGAGGCAGGCCCGCTGTTGTCCTCAGGTGCTGCATCCTTCCCTGGGCAACAATCCTAACTCCAATTCGATAGGTTATAATTCGGCTTACTCTTTCATTCAGTGCACTTCTCTCAGCCTCCCAGGGCTTTCAGCTTAAGCAAATAAATTCTCCTGCACCACCGGGCTCTGTGTTCTGTGGCCAGCCTACGTTTGCGCATGATAGAGATTCTTATCCGGCCAGGTAATATTACACAGCAAGGGATGACATTTCTTATCAGAGGCTCTGTGGAATCAGAGATAGGAGCCCTTTCTTTTTACCGGCAGCCAGGCCTTCATGTGCACGGCTGGCAGGGAGGGCAAGAGGGGCAGGCCGGGGCCCAGAGTGGGCGGCTTGGGCTGCAGTGGCATCAGCTGGCCCTCTTCTCTCAAGACGGCCACTCCCAATGGCCTGCCTTAACGGATGTAGGCTATTTTGAGATTTTTGCATATGATAGAAAACAGGGCAGGGCCCGGGAGTGTGAATGAGGAAGGAAGGAGAGAGCTTGATGCTGCTGGACCAGCTTGGGGTGGAGGCATGTGAGGCGTCTTGCCCTTGTACAGAGAGGCAGGCGGCCTCCTGCCGCCGAGTCCAGGCCGTTCGCCGGCCCTGTGGATTGCAGGGTGGTGGCAGCTGAGGCCCAGGTACCTACCAGAGACTTGGCTGTGGGAGTGACGAGGTGCTGGGTAACCTCCATGTCCCCGTCAGGAGGCCGACCTGTGTGGATGCAACAGGATGGGTACCACACGGGGCTCTGCTGCCCTCGGGCTTCTGTTTGGGAGGCACTGGCAAGTGGGAAGGCAGGAAGGGAGTGAGGTCAGGGCGCTTACTCCTCTGCTTCCTACCTGCTGGGACCCTGAGTGGTACAGGCAAGGTCTACACAGAGGAGCCTGCGTTAGAATCCTGATTCTGGGACGCACTCGCTGTGTATCAGGTGAGTTGTTTACCTCTCGGCACCTTGGTTTCTGCATACAGTTTTCTTTCCGTCTCTCACCACTTGCCTTTGGGTTCCGTTGATCTCTGTGCCTGTCTTTGGCCCTGAGATGCCAGAGGAAGGGGCACTGCTGGGTCCCCCAGGGCCTGAGGCCAGAGCTCAGCGTAGACGGCGGTGGTCAGAGTGACCACATGATTTGGGTACCGCGACCTCTGTGGGGGACACATGCTCAGGGCTCTTCTCGTCCTGTGTTTTCGGAAGTCCTGCGCCGCTCTCAAGTAATAATCTTGCCCTCATCAGAAAGGAGAGGGGAAGTGGTTTCTCCCTCTCTCCCTGGACCCCTTCCAGCCAGAGGCCCTGCTCCTGCTTCCTTCAGTTGGCCTCACTTCCTGTTTTCCTCCCTCTCTTGCCCTGCCTCTCCCGTGCCGGGCCTCGCGTCGGGCATGCCGAGTTTTCCTGTCCCTCACCTCTCCTCCTCCCTATGGCCAAGTACAAATTCTGAAAGCACAGCTCTGACCGTGTCCCTCTCCACGCGAAAATAGTCTAACCTCTTAGCGTGGCCTTTAAGGTCCACCTCACCTTCACCCCTCCCTGTGATTTTATCCTGGTCACCTTTGGGTGGGACACTGGTCCTGGTAAGCAGGTCACCTCCTTGTCTTTTGTTTTTGTTTTTGTTTTTTTTTTTGCGGTACGCGGGCCTCACGCTGTTGCGGCCTCTCCCATTGTGCAGCACAGGCTCCAGACACGCAGGCTCAGCGGCCATGGCTCACGGGCCCAGCCGCTCCGCGGCATGTGCGATCTTCCCGGACCGGGGCACGAACCCGTGTCCCCTGCATCGGCAGGCGGACTCTCAACCACTGCGCCACCAGGGAAGCCCCCTCCTTGTCTTTTGAACCCGCCGCCGTCTTTCTTTGACTTTTATGCTTTGTTCTCGATGTTTCTTCCTCTTTGGGTGGCTGAGGGGTCCATGGGCTCTGGCCACCGACAGGGCCGTGTTCAACCGCAGCTCTACCGGCGGCTGGCTCTGTGATTATGAGCAAGTCGCTGCACCACTCTGAGCCTCAGCGTCCTCTGCTGTGACGTGGGCTGCTAGCTCGTGTGCCGGGGCTCTTGTGGGAAGAACCTGTCTAAGGGCTCCTGCTGGGGTTTGGCTCATGGCAGGTATTCGGTGAGTGGAGGCTCCCCTCTGTCTAACGGGCTGTCCCTCTGTATCCAGATCCCGCCTGAGCTGAAGTTCCCTTCCATCTTTAGGTTCTTCCACCCCCAAGGCATCTTCCTCTGTCGGAAGGTGTCTGACGTCCTCGTGTCTGGACAGCAGGAGTGGACTCTTCTCTTTCTGCCCATGCTGACTTCCTAGCATGATGTGGATCCCTTTAGGTCATGGTTTTGGCTTTGCCACAGGAACCATTGATTTAGTGACAGAGAAGTTGACTCCAAGGGAATGGAAGAGAGTCATCTGTTCTCTCGTTGAACGTAATTCGATTGAGTGCACGCGATATATCAGGCACTGGGGTTACAAGGAGGTGTAAGATGGCAGCTGCCCTCACAGAGCCCATCTTCCAGCAGGATGGTTGTCCAGGCCTGGACCACAGATCTGGAAAGACATGGGCCCCTCCCTAAAGGTAGCTCAGAGCCTGGTGTTGGATGGGGGCGGGGGGTGTGGGAGAAGTTCTGTGCCCAAGGAGAGGATGCCTCCCTTGAGATGGGTCAAAGACGATGAGGTCCCGCTTCAAGATACCACTCTTGACCTTGTCGGGTTGTACATCTGATTTTCAGACGTCTCCCACTATCCCCACTATGGCTTCCCTTCCTGCCAAGGGTATGGGGGTCAGCTCCGAGGTCACCAGCACCTCTCAGCATGGACCTTCATAAAGCCTTGAGAAGTAAAGTCCACTGAGAGAGATGTTCTAGAACATTCCAAGCTGGCTAAGCAGGATGGTGCCTTGAGCACGCAGGGCAGCTTGTCCGTGGCCAGGACAGTGGGTGAGAGCCAGCCAGCTGACCATCCTGGCCACAGCTTCTGGACTCTCTCCTCATGGGCCTCAGGCCCCTGGGGCTTCAGTTGTTTTTTTCTTCCCTCCACCACCAACACTCTTATCCAAGTCATCCTGCCTAGATCACAACAACAGCTTCCAGATTTGATTCCCTGAATCCAATCTCACCCCTCGGCAATCCATTCTCCACTCAGCAGCCAGCATGACTTTGTTAAGTGGGAATCCACTTGTGTCTGACCCACAACATACGTAAGCCTTCCCATTTCTGCTCCTGGGATAAAGACCAAAACCCCTACGGGGCTCCTGTGTGAGTTGGCCCAGCTGCTCTCCTTCTTACTCAGTGTTCTCCAGCCTCACCGACCTCTGCTGAAATCGATACAAAGCTACCCTGTTTCCTGCCACCCCAGGGCCTTTGCACGTGTCGTTCTTCCACCTGGAATGCTCATTCCCTCCGTCTTTGTGTGGTGAGTGCTTTCTGACCCTTAAGCTGTCCTGTTGTTGTTTCCTCCCATTCACTCCACTTTTCCTTCATAGCGTGATCTATAATGACATGTTTATTTGTGTTTGTTTCACATCTGTTTTCCTTCACCAGGCTAGAATCCTGTAAAGGCGAGAATGGAGTCATTTTTGTCTACTGCAGTTACGACAATAAAAGCTAGTGCTTTTGTCACACCAGCCATATGCCAGGCACTGTTGTAAGTGCTTCATTTTTACCAAACCCTATAATCCTCAGAAGCCCCTCCTGAGGTGTTAGATACTGCAGCAGTCCCCAACCTTTTTGGCACCAGGGACCGGTTTCGTGGAAGACAATTTTTCCACGGACTGGGGTGTGTGTGTGGCGGGGGGGTGGTTCAGGCGGTAATGCGAGCGATGGGGAGAGGCAGATGAAGTTTCACTCGTTTGCGCACAGCTTACCTCCTGCTATGTGGCCCGGTTCCTAACAGTACCGGTCCACCGCCCTGGGGGTTAGGGACCCCCGAGATACTGTTATTGCCTTCATTCATTTTACAGGTGAGCTAACGGAAGCACAGGAAAGCTTAAGTAATGTGGCCCAGCTCTCCCATCTAGTAGATGGTAAAACCAGGACTCCAAAGTGCAGTAGCTCTGGACCCCTCTGCCAGGGCCTTCCCCGGGGGCACTCAGTGGATGGGCAGTGCACGAATCAAAGGGCCACGGTCCCATCTCTCAGGGAGGTTCTCCTTGAAGTGTCTGCACTGGGTTCAGGGCTGGCAGTGTGGTAAAGAGAAGGGGACCTGGGTTGCAGTGTGGGCTCCCGCATTCAATAACTGGGTGACTGTCGGCAAATCCCTCAACTTCACTGAGCATTGCTGTTCTGAGCGCAGGCTGGGAGCAGCGCCAGTCGCCTGCGTGATAGGAAAGGAAAATCTGAGAGCTTATAGTGTGTGCTCTAAAATTGTTACCTGCCTTGCTGTCTTAGAGGGCTTCTTGGTTTTGGTTAGAGTGTGTGCCACCCGCTTTCAGCCGGAAGTGGGGAGATCTTGGCTGGGATGACAAGGAGAAGGGCTGAGGCTCAGGTGCTGCAGGACATGGAGGGGGTCGGACTTCAGGCATCCCCTCCCCTCTCTTCTGCCCTTAGTGTGTCATTACCTTAAGTTGGAGTTTTCACTGACACACAGTTACAGGGCCAAGGGAGAGGAGTTTGGTGACCCCCTGCCCATGCCAGGAGATGGAAGGGCCCTCAAGAGCATCCTGGGTCTCTGGACGCTATGGCAAAGAACTGCATTTTACTGGAAACCTCCCTCTCCCAGTGTCTTTCTCTCACTTCTGGGGATCTTTGCAGCCCCTGGATGATGCCCCCACCTGACCCAGAGACAGGGGCATTTAGAGTCATAGGGACCTTGCTCCAGCAATTAGTTAAGTGTAAGCCCATTCTGAAGGCAGAATGGGTTCTGATCCTGACTCCATCCTTTACTAGCAATGTGATCATGGATGAGTTTCTTAATGACCCAGTCAGTGCCTTGGTTTCCTCACCTGTAGAATGGATTGCTGACAGTAGTGTTTGTCATTTGTAGACTGAACTATTGGTCCCAGTTCTTCACTCCTCCATAGTAAAATTAACACATGCATTCCTTTGCCATGGCCTCAAGGTGGGCGAATGCACTTCTTCACCCTGTGACTTTGGTCTTGGCCATGTGACTTGCTTCGGTTCATGGGATGTTAGCAGTATCACTGGAGTGGAGGATGGAAACGTGTGGATGCAGTTGGGCTTGCTTTCCTGTGTGCCTTTCATCATGACAACATGCCTTTGGTAGTATCCAACCCACAGAAGATGAGGGACTTGGAGCAGATTCAGAATTCACACCTAGCACGGAGCCAAGCTCAGACAGACCTTCCCTGTATCGTCTAACTGCTAGCTGACTAACAGACACGTGAGTGAGAAATAAATGCTTATTATTGTATGCCGCTGAGTTTGCGGTATTCTGTTAACGCAGCATTCTTGTAGCCATAGTGACTAATATAACACCTCATGAAATTATCATAAAAATTATAATTAATAAAGTGAGTTGGTTCACATAGTAGTTTCTTATTGCTGCTGTAACAAACGACCACAAATTCAGTGGCTTAAAACAACACAAATTTATTATCTTACAGTTCCATAGGGTAGAGTCCAAGGTGGGCCCCACTGGGCTAAAATCAAGGTACACAGGGCTGGTTCTTTCTGGAGGCTCCAGGAGAGAGTCTGTTTCCTTGCCTCTTCCAGCTTCTAAATGCCGCCTGCGTCCCTAGACTTATGGCCCCTTCCCTCGTCTTCAAGGCCAGCCACATGACCTCTTTTCATGCCTCTCTTCCTTAGTCACAGCTTTCTCTTCTGCCTCCCTCTTCCATTTTTAAGGACACTGCTGATTATATTGGACGCACGGAAACAAGCCAGGATAATCTCACTATATTAAGGTGAACACATTAGCCATTTATTTCCATCCGCATCCTGAATTCCTCTTTGCCATGTAACCTAATGTAGCCACAGATTTCAGGGATTCAGCCACGGGCATCTTTGGGGGACCACTGTTCTGCCTACCACAGCACGTCAGGCACTTAGAACGGGACCTTGTACGCACTGTGTACGTGTACACACACGTGTTAGTATTATGGTCAGCCTTAGCTTTGGCATCTGTGAGATGAGTGAGAGGTAGTCCCATCTGATGTC
Organism: Neophocaena asiaeorientalis asiaeorientalis; assembly: GCF_003031525.2. Taxonomy (NCBI): domain Eukaryota; kingdom Metazoa; phylum Chordata; class Mammalia; order Artiodactyla; family Phocoenidae; genus Neophocaena; species Neophocaena asiaeorientalis. Next base: position 11,626,475 of record NW_020172779.1, read on the forward strand.
CACACAGATCCTCAGAAAAGCTTTGTTTTCCTGGACATGTTGCCCCCAGGAGACATATTGCATCCCTTGGTCTTGGATGGACTGGAGGCTGTGGGCTTATAGGAAGGGGGTGAGGTCAGTTTCCTAGCTGGCTTTGGAGCAGACCAGAGGTTCTTTAGGATGATGATGGTGCTTTCTGATTAAATATCGTTAACGACTCTCCTTTCGTCCTCACTATCAGTCAGTAGAGCCCCTAGCACAGGGCGCTGGCCAAACGACCAATGGGGCTGGGATGAGCCAGTCCAGAGCGGCCAGCCGGTATCTCCATGTGCCCAGCTGGTTCCGTCCTTCATTTGACAGATCCCTCTGACAACAGATTGCAGGGAAAAAGAAACTTCCTGGCACAACTGATACCAATTTGAAGGAAGCAGCTGGCTTTGGCGGGGGCAAGGAAACAAAATCCAGTGACACTGATAATGTCTCACCAGCCTGCGTTAATTGAGGAGCTGCTGGGTGGCTGCAGGACACGTCCAGAGGCGTGGGAGGGTGTGAATTCCTACATAGGTAACTTAGAATCCAGTGTAGGAGCAGAGTGGTATTAACCATAGGAGGAGAATAGCCTGGGTTTGGGGTTCCTGGGTTTTGAAGGTTCTGTCCGTGACTTACTGTGTTACCATGAGGTCAGTGACACCCTCTGTCCCCTGGTTTCCTTACAGTGGCAAAGTAGAGTTTGCTGGATTTCTTTCCCTTCCCGGTCAAAAGTAAATGCTATGGCAATGACCAATGCTTAAGATGAAACTAAGGAGAATCACGAAAAGAACTTGATAGCTCTTCGGACATCACCAAGCTTACCTGGGGAAATGAGGCCAGAGAGGTGAAGTATGGTCTAAGATCACACAGCCAGTTGGGGCTAAAGCCAGGTCCTGGAGCTCACCATGGTTTCCTCTCTCCTTTTATTTTATGTATGCATTTATTTATTTATTTGATAAATTTTATTTATTTATTTATTTATTTATTTATGGCTGTGTTGGGTCTTTGTTGCTGTGCGCGGGCTTTCTCTAGTTGTGGAGAACGGGGGCTACTCTTCGTTGCAGCGTGCAGGTTTCTCATTGCGGTGGCTTCTCTTGTTGCAGAGCACGGGCTCTAGGCGCACGGGCTTCAGTAGTTGTGGCATGCAGGGTCAGTAGTTGTGGCTCGCAGGCTCAGCAGTTGTGGCACACTGGCTTTGTTGCTCCACAGCATGTGAGATCTCCTCGGACCAGGGCTCGAACCCATGTCCCCTGCATTGGCAGGCAGATTCTTAACCACTGCTCCACCGGGGAAGTCTCCCTCCCTCCTTTTAAGTAGATGTTCCATGCTGCCGTCTTTGTTACTGTCACCTGCTGACTGAAGCAGAGATGGTCCATTTCAGCCACGCCTGTTGACCTTTTACTCTAGGTTTATTCGCCACGTGACTTTGGCGGGGCCCACGGTTTAATTTGACAGGCTCTAACTGCAAGTGTCATTTGTTTTGCTAATTGTGTGATTCATGACGGTAAATCGTGACTGGGCTGTGAATGTTGGGTTCAGGTTTGCAGGGCTAACTGATACAGAGTGAGGAAAATGCAGTGTGAGCGTTACTTTTATGTGTCAACTGGCCAGGCTATGGTGTGTGTGTGTGTGTGTGTGTGTGTGTACACGGGCAGGAGAAATTGACTCCAACTCTCAATGGACAGAAATGGGAGGAATTCTGGGCAGACATCGCTGGACATGGCCTACCCCAGGGTGCAAGTTGTACGTTTCAGTTTATGACTCTCGGTCTATCCTCTGTTTAACCTCTTGGGTTATCTGTTCTAATCTAGTGAGGGTACACAGGAACTCTGGAGCCAGTCTACCTTGTTTCAAATCCAGCCTCTACCACTAACTGGCCATGTGACCTTAGGCAAGTTTCATATTCTCTCCATGCCTCAGATTCTTCATCAGGAAATGGGCTATTAGTACTACAGTAGAGATACATGAGGATTAGTTGAAATACATGTGTGTGTGTGTGCCTTTACCTGCATGTGTAGATACACGTGTATGTATACACTTGCACATGTATATATATATGTGAATATGAGCACACACATAGAGATATATATGTATACATAAGCATATCCGTATGTATACATGTATATATATATGAAATTCTGTGTATATGTGTATATATACACATTTGTGGCTTTGTGTAGACATGTATATGTATATATACACATGTGGTTTTGTGCATTATACATGCATATGTATATATGAAAGCATATGTGTGTATGTATATGTGAATATATGGTTTTATATATATATATATGCACACACACACACATAATATATATAATTTAGTGCATAGCTCGTACTGATACGTCCCTGTTTATACATACGTTTGCAGCCTGCAGAGACGTCCCAGCCAGCCTTACCCTTACTGGGCCCAGTCCCAGTATTTTACAGAGAAATTTTACAACTGGACCTGAGAGCTGGCGCCCCGCTGCGTCTTGAACCGAGGCCTTCTGAGACCAGCGCCTGGTCCTTTTCTACCCCGGGAGCGGTTCCCATGCCCTTGGGGAGTGTCAGAAGCATCTATGGGGCCTGGTGAAATGCAGGTTACTCACAGGCCCCACACCAGCCCTCCTGAAACCAAGAAGTAGACCCAGACTCTGAATATTTAACCAGTCGCCCGGGGGTGATTTGATGGAAACCCACCCCTCGCTGCTTCTGCTACCCGCTGCACTCCCAGCTGGCCGGTGCCGCCTCTAGTGGTGCCATCTACACTCTCTGGTGAAGACGCGTTCCCTTCCCCTCCCAGAAAAGCCTAGTGCATTCTACTCACACACGCCAGGATCTCAGAGGGGCACAGACCACAGGGCCGGCCTCGTATTTGGATTTGCAGTCGAATTTAGCTTTCCCACATCCCTGAGAAAGACATGCTATCCTGGCCTCACCTTTCCCAGGCTGAGCTGAGGTCAGCCTTAGCTCTGGGTAGCCACACCACCCTGGGCCTCCTCCCCTTTCATAATGAGCTGATTTCGCCCGAGGTACGGCTTCTGGGTGATGCTCCCCCTTGGCTTTGTTAGTTCCCCGAGTCTCCCCACTAAGAAAAAAACAACTACCATTTATTGAACATCTATACTGTCTACATACATTGCTCTGATTATTACCCTGCAGGAAAGATATTATCATCCTGAAGCCAGGAGATAATAAATAATCTACAAAAGGGCACAGAGCCAGCATTCAGACCCTGTTCACCTAACTGGAAAACACTTTTTTTCACTATCCCAGAGGTGAGTTATGTAAGATTTATTTTCAAGGCCGTAGGTCCTAAATACTTCCCTTTAGCGTATGTGAACAAAACCTTGCAGAGAATTTTTTTTTTTTTTCTAATTTAAAATGTACAGACTGTCCTTGGGATTCCAAACACATTCCAAAAGTCAGGAGCTGCTCCAATGCGGGCCGAGTTGGAAGGCACATTAGGCGTGAGCCCGGCTGAGGCTGGTGACTTGGAATCACGGTGCTCACTGCCTTGCTCTGTTCAGTCTTTCAGCGGTAAACATGTTTTCTTCCCCACACTTTGGCATTCATCACGAGTTAAATTCCAGCTTGTCAACTCTTGTAAAAAAGGGGTTCAGATCTTGGCGTTAAATCCTCCTCGTCGTGTGTGCAGGGCTGTACTGTTGTGGAGCGCTCAGCCGACCCTCGTGGCTACCTGGAGAGGTCGTCCACTTTACAGATGAGGAAAACAGAGGCTCATGTGCTAGAGTCATCGGCCTAGCTTTAAGTCCAAACACTAGTCTCATCACAGCTACCGGGACTCCTTCTGTTTACTAGATCGTTAGGGGTGAGTTTGTGAAGTGTAATCGAGTCTGCATTCAAATTAGGGGGAAAGACCACTCCCTCCTTCATGAGCTGGGGTCCCCTCTGCAAATATCGTAGAACATCTGACCATTGACTGCACTGATGTGTTTATGTGACCAGCTTCCCCGTGAAACGGGAGCTCTCTCTGCTTCACCTCCTTCCATCCTCCAGTGCATAACCCAGGCTTGTGACGGCCTCTTCCTAAGATGCATCGGATAAATTAAATGAACAGTGGTTCTTACCAATCAAACCACTCTGGGAGAATTGAACTCTTCTCTGGGCACCAGTTTTCCTTCACTTCTTATTACAAAGCACAAGGTATCTCCTCCAGAAAAATCCACAAACCCAGACAAACAAAAGGAAGAAGCAAAAAACGCTTGCTGTCACTAAGAGGTGACTAATTAAATGAACTAAAGCATATGCATATATATATAATATATATATAATATATATATAATATATATATACACACACATATATATACACACACATACATATCTATATATATACACACACACACATATACATACACGTACATATCTATATATATATATACATACACACATATATATACACATACATATCTATATATATACACACACACATATATATATACACACATATCTATATATATACACACACACACATATATATACACACATACATATCTATACACACACACATATATATATACACACATACATATCTATATATACACACACACACACATATATATATACACACATACATATCTATATATACACACACACACACATATATATATACACACATACATATCTATATATATACACACACACACATATATATACACACATACATATCTATATATATACACACACACACATATATATACACATATACATATCTATATATATACACACACACACATATGTATACACATATACATATCTATATATATACACACACACACATATATATATACACACGTACATATCTATATATATACATACACACACATATATATACTTGTAATAGTGTGGCTCTCTACACATACACATTAGTTTGTAAATAGCTCTTTTACTAAACATATGATAAATATCTTCCCACATCAACACATGCACTTCTGCTTCATCACTCTTTGAGTGTTGGGACACCCAGCTTCACTGTGTTTCAGCCATAAGTGGCAGAGACCCTCCAGTGTTTCGTAAGCATCTGGGACAGACGCTTGCTTATGAATTCAGCTTCTGCACCGCTATAAATGATGCTCATCGATAAATCTTTACAACTATATTTTCCTATTTTATTAGGATAGAGTCCCTTAAAATAGAACGGGTGAAACAAGGGCTCTTTCAGGTTGTTTAGTTTGCCACATTCCACTTCAGGAAGTTCGGACAGTTTCTCTTTCTACCACCATGTGGGAGACCACCGTGTCCTGAGCCATCCACAGCAGGACCCTCTTCTCTCAGCACGTGGCAAAGCGCCAGACACATGGCTCAGCCCACGTGCCCCTTCTTCAGAGGCCCTCCCTCCCCGTGGACTGTGACCTGCCTCTGCTGTTCCTCCTTCAAGCCCTTGGTTTCTGGAACACAAGTCTCAAGTCAATGAAATCATGATATGTGGTGTTTGGAGCTGAGCCTGAGTAGGTCTGGTTCCCTGTTGTGTCCTGGTGGCCAGCACAGTGTTTTATAATGGTCAGAAGCAAGGGTTTAAGTCAGGAAGACCTGGATTTACTGTGACTCCACTGCTTCGCTCACCTAAATCTTCACTTTCTCAGTTGTTATCACGTGACCCACCTCGCACAAAGATGGTGAGGTTTAAATGAGATATGGCGCATAGCTTAACGTGTGGTCTTTGGTGACTGACTTCTTTCACTTGGCATGATGGTTTCAAGGTTCATTCACATTATCTCATGTGTTTGTACTTCATTCCTCCTTATGCCCAGACAATGTCCCATTGTATGGGTAGACCACATTTCATTTGTTCATTCGTCAGCTGATGGACGTTGGGTTTTTCCATTTTTTGGTTATTATGAATAATGCTGCTCTGAAGGTGCACGGTTTTGTGTGGATGTATGTTTTCATCTTTCTTGAGTGTGTATACCTGGGAGGGGAACTGCTGGGTCATACGGTAACTGTCTGGGTAACGTTTTGAGTAACTGCCGGATTGTTTTCCGAAGCGCCTACAGCTGTTTTTCGTTTCCACCAGGACCTGCCTGTTCTTCCTCATCATTCATGCTCATCTTTAAACATAACATGATTCCATTTATATGAATTTTTGGAGCACGCAGAATTAATCAGCAGTGCTAGAAATCAGTCCAATGGTTGCCTCTGGGAGGAGGGCAGAGGGTGCTTTCTGGGTGAGGGAAATGTTTTGTATCTTTAGTTGGTGGTTTAGTGTGTTTGGTATATGCATTTGTCAGAACTCATCAAACTGTTCCTTTAAGATCTGGACATTTCACTGAGTGTTAATTATGCCTAAATTAAAAAAAAACATACAAATGACAAAAACCTAGATGGGGGAGGGGGAGAAAAAAACCCCATAAATTATGTCCTGACATGACTTATCTTACCCACCTTCCGGTGGACAGAGAGCCTGCGCCTGGCAGGCAAGGCCAATTGTAAAAGGCTCTTAATTGATGAGATTAACTGCGTCTCAGTAGGGAGCCTCCTTAACATCAAGTTGGGGGAGAAAAGGAGGTTATTTTTCACTCTGGCAACTTGGGGATGGCTGGAAGTGGGGCCTGGGGTGCATTTAGAGGGCTGTTCCCTGCAGTGGGGAAGGCGGCAGTGGGAGATCCTGACTCAGACCCTTCTGCATACTAGAGAGGCATTTCCCTTTGGTATTAAGAGACTTATTTTATTTTTTTGGATCATTTTCTCAGTTGGTGCAAAAACCTATGCTCCATTTTCATCTACGGGGAGGAAGAGACCAACCTGATTTTTCTTCTTCTTTTTTTTTTGGTACGTTTTCTAAGGCTGCATCATCCAGCAGAACAAAGGATTTAGACAGAAGACTGTTTAATCCTTCTGAAATGCATTAGTGGCTGATGAACAGACAACAGGAAACAAACAACAAAGAAGTGAAAGGTTTTTGTCTCTCCCTCTTAGAATCTGCGGAGAAATATGGATTGACATAAATTCACAGAAGATTAGGACTGGATAGGCATCACTAATCACCCATGTTTAAAAAAAATCAGTATTATAAAATTGTTGATAAAATTGCAAAACTTGTATTGTTTTATTTGTAGGATAGAAAAAGTATGTTATTTGGTAGGAAGAAGAAACTAATATAAACAATATAAACACCATTATTTTTGGGGAGGATGTGATTACTTGCGGTTTTTTTTCTTATTGCTTATCTGTGATTTATTTTTCCCAATGACCATTTATTGTTTGTGGATTAATTTTTTTTTCTTTTTTTGTGGTACGCGGGCCTCTCACTGTTGTGGCCTCTCCCGTTGTGGAGAACAGGCTCCGGACGCGCAGGCTCAGCAGCCATGGCTCACGGGCGCAGCCGCTCCACGGCATGTGGGATCTTCCCGGACCGGGGCACGAACCCGTGTCCCCTGCATCGGCAGGCAGACTCTCAACCACTGTGCCACCAAGGAAGCCCTGTTTGTGAATTAAATTTTTAAGGAATTATTTTGGTTTTCTCACTGATTGGAGAGATCAGTTTCCTTCACCTGCCCTCTCTCTAAAACAGACCCTCCTTTTCCCTCCCAACCATGCTTGCGGCTTATGAATTTTAAGGCAGCACTGCATAACGCATTGAACATGAACTTTGGGGTTAGCCAGATCAGAGTTCAATCTTACAGGATGGTGGGCAAGTCACAGATCATTTCTATGTCTTGGTTTCCTCATCAGAAGAATGGAACTGATAATCCTTTCCCCGATCAATTGATATGAAACGTATATGGGAAAACCCCAGCACGGTACTTGGTCCTTCCTATCAGTTCACTCCTTTGCCAACCCCTTTTCGCCTGGCATCTTCCCAATACCTTGGAAACTAGCATTCAGCATTACAGTCCAGATGGCTTCTGCTGACTGGGCTACATCTCTAATCACTGCAGAAACTTAAAGACACCTGCAGATAATGTTTGGGGTGTGTGTGTGTCCACGCACACCCACAAGCACCTGTGTAGCACTTGTGCGTGTGGCTCGACATTAAACAGAACCTCCCTCCCCATGAGTGAGTTAGGACTGCTGGAGCCAGAGTCTGTCACTCACCAAAGGTAGAACCAATGGCAGCAAACATCTGGGTGACAGCACTATTTATATATCCTTCTGCAGTACCAGTGCTTTGTAGCGGTGGTTTCGGTCTTCAAGCCTTGTAGTCAATATGCTGGAAACGTTCTCTTCCCGCAAATCATGAAAGCAGATGCAGACCCAGGCCGCCTGAGTGTGAGTATCCGTTTTTCCAGGACTAGGGGAGGGGCTCAGTAGAGGGTGAGTCAGGGTTCTGCAAAGTGTGTTTACACTGGTGGAACGCGCAGGGCGCACGTGGGCAGAAGCGATGTGCACACATGCAAAACAGGAGCCGCTGCATTGTCATCTCTGTTCCGCCTCCCCTGCTTCCGTCCCCTTCACAGCCTTCCTTTGTCCTCCAGAGTTACCTACCCTAGGTCCTTTTCTCAGCTTCTTTTTACGGCAGTGGTTTTCAAACTTTAGTTTGCAAATGATCACCTGGGAATCTTGCCAAAGTGCAGGTTCCTAGGTTCCTCCACCCGATTTTCTGATTCAGTGTCTTGGCAGGGGGCGTTGGGGGTCGGGGAGTGGTGATGCCTGGAAAAAGGCATTTTCACCAAACATCTCAGATAGGTCCGTTTGATGAGGAGAGCACTATACGCAGAGTGCCTGGGACCTGTCAGTATTTCAGGCCCCTACGAACAAGGTAGAAAACTAACAGATACAATTATTAGTATCAAAATATAAAAAGGGAGCTGCAAAACGGAAACAGTGTTACCTGTTTGTATGTAGCTTCAGAGCAGCTTATCAAGTTCTACTCAACTTTTGCAGTTACAGGGGAATTTTTTTTTTTAGTGGAATTTGGGTAGGTTTAATATATTTGATATGCTGTATGCTAGGCCTACAGAAGCCAAGAAAAAACTCCAATCCCATGGTCCCTGCTCTTAGAAGTATAGCCCTAGGTGATTTCTTGTTCCTAGCATTTTCAGTCTGGAGGCACCCTTAAAAAATGTTCTTCTGGGGCTTCCCTGGTGGCGCAGTGGTTGAGAGTCCGCCTGCCGATGCAGGGGACACGGGTTCGTGCCCCGATCCGGGAGGATCCCACATGCCACGGAGCGGCTGGGCCCGTGAGCCATGGCCGCTGAGCCTGCGCGTCCGGAGCCTGTGCTCCGCAACGGGAGAGGCCACAACAGTGACAGGCCCGCG
>NW_020172779.1:11635696-11647765 GCF_003031525.2 Neophocaena asiaeorientalis asiaeorientalis
AAAAAAAAAATGTTCTTCTTCAATGGTCAGGTTTTACCACCAGGGAGACTGAGGCCTGGAGGGAGATTGACTCACCCATGGTCACACGGCAAGTTCCTTGAAGCATCCAGACTAGAGCCAGCATTCACAGCTCATGTGCATGTGCACAAGTGTGCGTGGGTTTGTGATATCCCCCCCAGCGGTCTCTTCCTCATCTCTCTCTTCCATTGGGTCTTGTCCTCAGGCCAGTCGGATATCCAGTCCCAAGCCCTGAGGGGAGGGAAGGAAGGGAACGAGGGTCTCAGGGTCAAAACTGCTAACAATAAATAGACTTTGCACATGGCGAGGCCAGTCTTCAGCTGAATCCCCAGCAGGGGAAAAGGGCCGCGTCAGTCCCTGGAGCTGCGGCAGGAAGAGCTGAAAGGCTTCTGTGTAGCTCCTTGTGCGGTACTACCTGCTGGGTGTCGTATGCACTGGGGGCACTGATGTAAAGCTGACGCAGCCCCCGCCCTCAGGCACCTTACGTTTATTCATTGATCCATTCATTCCACAGATACCTGCCGAGCACCCTACTAGGTGCCCCACACTCTAAACAAGGCAGATGCAGAGTTCAGCTCCTAGTTGGAGAGACAGGCAATTAGCAAGGTGACGAATCTCCACACACGGGAAGACACTTTCAGAGAGTGCCAAGTACTAGGAAGGAAATAAAAGAAGCTAATGAGAACGGGAGGGAGGGTGCAGGGCACACCCCGAGGCAGGGTGGCACTTACTCCAGTGCTGGATGGCCTCTCCCCCTGGGCATAGACCAGCAGCCCTGTCAGCAGTGTACCTCACCTCGGAGGCCAAGTGACATATTGGAAAGTAGATGGTCTCTGGGTTCCAAAGCCTGTGTCCTCTCTGAGCTGCGTTCCATGTCCTTGTAGGAAGATGAACATGTTAGCATCATAACTGGCCTTGGCTGGCTACTGATTCTGTGCTAGAGACACCTTCAGGGGCTTCACGTGCATTATCCCCCTTAGTGGTCCCTGCACTGTCATGGCGGGTACTATGAGTATTGGGCCAGTTTGCAGAAAAGGAAACTGAGGCATGGGACCATAAGTAGCTTGTTCACGACCATGTGCAGGCTAGGGAGTGGAGCCAGGATGTACCCCCAGATGACTTGCCTCTAGAACCCTTGTCTTACCCACTCTGCCTTACGGCTTCTGGAATCACTCCCTTCTTCCCCTGGGAGCTGTGCGAAATCACTGTGATGTTGGGAGGAGAGCCCGGACTATGGAGCCAGGTCCAGGCCGTACCATCTGAGCACCTCAACCTCTTTGAGCCCCAAATTTCTCTCATTTATAAACTGAGAATAAGGATTTCTACCTCGTGGGGTTGTTAAAAGGACCCACGGAAATGGCAGTATTTGAGGGTGTTCGGCACTTCATAAATGCTTTTAAACATGTTAAAATAAATTCTTGCTGGTTGAATGAATGGACAGTAAATTCCACGTTCTCTGAAAGGTGACCTGCTTCAGGACATTCGTTTTTTTCTGACTCTCTGCCTTTTGGAGATTAGCATTCCACTGCCTGGCCTGCTGTGACCAGTTGTGGCCAACGAGTCGCAAGCAGACGGACTTGCCTTTTCTGGCCTTCACGCGAAACGCTAGTGAGAGACTTTCCAGGTACCTCTCTCTCTCTCTCTCCCTCTCCCTCTGTCTCTGTCTCTGTCTCTGTCTCTCTCTCCCACCCCCCCATCCGGCCCTGGCACCCAGCAGTGTAGGGGCTGCCCTGTCAGCCTGGTCTGGGCGGTGCTGGCACTGACATCCGTCTCTGACTCTGATGGGCGTAGAGCCTGAATGAGCCGTGAGCCCTCACCGTTTTAAGACGCTGGAATTTGAGGATGTGAGTTAGTGCACCAAAACGTCACCTGACTGATAGGACCTGCGAGGAAAAGACATTTGACCCGTCTCCCTGGGTGGATCGGTAGGGGCTGCCAGGATCCCCAAGTGGCAAAAAATTCTGAGGTCCTACCTGGGGTCATGGGGAAGTGTGCTCTGATGGGTGGGTGACGGCAGCCGTGGTGGCAGATGGGATTTGAAGGGCCGGTACCCTGCGCCTCCCTCCCTGCTGTGCCTTCAGAGGGGTTTACTAACTGGGTTCTTTCTCTAGTCCGCCCTGAGGGCTGCCCCCAGATGGGCAGACCCATCTCCCCATAAACTTCTCTCGTCGGCCACAGGACTGTCTGCAGTCCCCCACTCTGTCTTTCCCGGCACTGATTCCTCTGCCTTGCTTTCAAGGTCCTCAAAATTCTGGCCCTAACATACCCTCCCAGGACCCCCAGATGTTTTCTTTCTGTTCTAGACTTCAGGGGCTCCTCACCTGACGTTAGCATGCAACACCCCTCCCCGCATCCAGCCCGTCACCTCCTAAGTGCTGCCGCCCGTCACCCACTCCCCTACCCTATGGCCATCCTTCACATCTGGGTTCTCAGAGGACTTCCCTTTGCAGCCCGCAGGGACCTGCCCTCCTGCCCCCAGACCATACAGTGCCCACACACCATCCGTCTTCCACTGTCTCGTCTTGTTATCTTTCACTCCATTCCTCCACGGTTATCTGACATTCCTCATGTCAAAGCTTTGACTCCCTACCTAAGTTTGACACTCAGAGAATGGCCTTGGTGTTGCAATTCCGCATCACAGTGTCTTGGCGATAACAGGCACTTGAGAAACAAGTTTTTAAAGAATTGGTTGGATCGGTGGTGCAGGGGTAGGGAGTAGAAGGGGAGAAACCAGAGCCAGATCATCTAAGGATCTCTCCCTCTCTTCATTTTCCAGTCCGCCCTGGCTCTCCCCTCTCCCAGGCCAGACTGTCCTGCCATGGCTGGTACCGTCCAGGTGTTTCTGTCCACTTCCTGAAATGAAATGCTAAGCTCCTGATCAAAAGGTCAGCGTTGAAGCAGCCCAGCTCAAGCCATCGCTGTTCCAGACCCTGGGACCAGAGAAGTACAGGATGTCTGGGTAGGGTGAGAGCAGGCAGCGAATCAGCTCTCGGAGGCAGGGGGATGCTTCCCAGGGAAACTGATGTTGAAGTTGAGCCGGGAGGGAGGTGTAGGAATTAGCCTGACTGAGGGCAGAGGAGTGCTCGGTGAACACCCCGGTCTGCAGAGAAGCCTGAGGGCTGGGGAGATGGAGTCAGGGGCGCAGGAGCCACCAGGGAAGTTAAAGAAAAATTCTAAAGAATGCCCGGAACCCCAGGGCCGTAATCCACCGCATTCCAGCTCAGATTTTCACTCCTGCACGTTCCCTTCCATCCCTCAGGTATGTGCAGAGATTTTATAGAGTTACTTTCTCAATGAATGTAGGACTTCTAGATTGCAGTTTTTCATGCAAACATTTCCGTTGTTATTCCTCTGACTTTCCCACGTGGGCTTAGGCTGCCGCGCCTCCCGCCCCAACTTTCCCATTAGCCCACTGCGTTCTTCAGAACTGCCTGTGTGAGAGCGGTCACTCTGCGTGCAGACAGATCTCGTAAGAGGAAAACAGAGCATCAGGGAAGTCGGGGGGAAAAGTGGCGCTCACCAGAACAGTGTGACTGTGGCGACCCGTTCGCTGCAAGTCACCAAGGGCTAGAATGATAGGATTTGGAATTCATTCTAAGAATTGGTAAGGAGCCTGGCGCAGCGCCTCCATGGCTAGTGGCAGCATATATCGTTCTTTGGGCAAAACTATTTGCAGGGACTTCCCTGGTGGCGCAGTGGTTGAGAGTCCGCCTGCCGATGCAGGGGACACGGGTTCGTGCCCCGGTCCGGGAAGATCCCACATGCCGCGGAGGGGCTGGGCCCGTGAGCCATGGCCGCTGAGCCTGCGCGTCCGGAGCCTGTGCTCCGCAGCGGGAGAGGCCACAACAGTAAGAGGCCTGCGTAACGCAAAAAAAAAAAAAAAACAAAACTATTTGCCAGGAGTTGTCAAAGCATCACTTTGACCTTGTGTCCGTATTTGGGGAATGTATTTCAAAGACATGTTCCAGGAGGAGAGAAGGGGGAGGTGTGCGGGGAAGGGGTTTTTTTAGAACCTGATGCATTTAGGGGCAAAACTGGAAACAAAATGGCGCTCAGGGACACATGGTATTTCTGTGCCACCAAATCTTGCCCAGACTTCTGGAGGATCATGGTGCAGGAGAGGAGGCCACCTTAAGGACAGCAGTGACAATCTGCGATGTGACAGTCACATACGGCCATTGTATCCTTCCCAGGATTATGGGAAGTTAGAGAGAGAGATCAGCTCTCCATTGGGAAGAAACCGTCAGACTCCTTCCTACTACTGCCGGCGTGTTTGCTCCGTGCCCCAGATGGTACCTACTGTTCTGTTCTGATTAGGTATCTGTTTTTCATTTTGACAAACAGGATTCTGTTACAGATCTCCCTCTGTTTTTCTTTTTACTCAGTACTGTCTTTTTTTAGATCCACTCTTGTTGGTCTGTGTGTACCTAGCTCATGTGAGGGGCTGTGTCTGCCCTCCCCTTGCTGTAGGTCCTGCCTTGTTTATCTCCTCCGTCCCCTGCTGACAGACGTTAGGGAAGCCCAGCCAAGTTCGGTGATGAACACCTCACATCTGTCCCCGGGTGGCCTGTGGGAGAGTTTCTCTGGTACAGATCCAGGGCTGGGATGGGTGAGTCATTGTGCCACTCAGACTTCATTTCGCAAATGCTGCCAGATTGTTTTCCAGAATGACTGTACCTGTTTGCCTTTCCACCAGTGGTGCTCAGGGGTTTCTGTTTCCCCATGTCCCTCCCAGCACCTGGTATTGTCAGCTGTATCGGAAGGATGCCTTTGACGGCTCAGGCACATCTGGGCACGGGATTCGCTTCTCTGAGACGCCCTTTTCTGCTGCAGTCGTCACCTTATCAGGAAGAATGTCAGGCAGGAAAAGGGGGTCTTTCACTGCAACTCTCTATCTTCTATTAGGGAAGAAAATTTCCCCAGAAATCTCCAGCTGACTTCCCCTTATGTCTCATTGGCCAGATGGGGCCAGATGTCCTCCTAAGCCAGCCTCTGACAGAGGTGACGGGAATGCCTCTTCCGTGGGTATTGCTGCCTGCTCAGGACCCGAACAGAACAGGGACTGTCTGCGTGAGGATGAAGAGCGCGTCGGACGGTTACTTGCCACCCGTAGAGTCTTCCACGCCAGATCTCTAATTGTGCCAGTTTTTTTGAGTGCATGCTGCCACGCTGCCAAATGGTGATAAACCGTTTGTGGAGAATTTCAGAAGCACATGTCTACAGCCTTGGAGTTAGGACTGGGCACCTCATTTCGGAATCTGTCATTCTTCTTGGCAAGTGGACATCAGACCTGGTCCCCCACAGCTGCCCCTACTTAGATTTCTGTACAAGCTCCCCACGGAAGACGTCAGTACAGAGACTCAAGGGCAGAGCGCCACTGTTCCTGCCTGTGCTGTGATTCTAAGGCAGAATGCCAGCTGAGGACAGGTGGGGAAGGACACCAGTCCAGGAATAGTACCATCGCAGGCAGCAGCGTCCTCATCGTCAGCCACGTGTGTGCTATAGTAACCCTTGTGTTTGTGCTTAACCAAAGAAATTAACTTGTAATGATTAACTTCTGTAATTTATTGAGCACTTACTCAGTGTCAGGTAGCCCAGGAAGCATTTTATTTTTATGATCTTGTAACACACACACACACATACACACACACACACACACACACACACACACACACCGACAGCCTCGTGAGAGCATTTTTTTGTGATGGTTAAAGCACGGGCTCCAGTCAAGCTACCTGTGGAATCCCAGTGATGACATTTATTAGCTGTGTGACCTTGGGCAAGATACTTAACCTTTCTGTGCCTCAACTTTCTCATTTGTACACCAAGAACAACAATGGTATGTTACAAGTACTCAAAGAGTTGATAAAATGCTTAGAATAACACTGGCTTAGAGTACACACACAGCTCACACTTGATAAATATTAGTTGTTGCCATTTTAAAAAACGAAGAAACCAGAGGCTCAGAGAGATCCACTTACCAAATGTCAGACAGCCACGAGTGGCAGGGACACAACCCAAGAGTTTCTGATTCGAGAGCTGGCCCCTTATCCATCCAGCTAGACATCATCAGTAGCCACGTGGCTCAAGGGAACACCACCATTACTCTTCTAATCAGTAGAATAAAGTTTCAGCTGAAGACCCAGTGATACTTTTGGTAAAGAAATAGCTTCCAGCCACCAACCATAAAAACATAGCAGGGCTTCCCTGGTGGCGCAGTGGTTGAGAGTCTGCCTGCCGATGCAGGGGATGCGGGTTCGTGCCCCGGTCCGGGAAGATCCCACATGCCGCGGAGCCTGCACGTCCGGAGCCTGTGCTCCGCAGCGGGAGAGGCCACAACAGTGAGAGGCCTGCGCACCGCAAAAAAAAAAAAAAAAATTGGTGTCAGTTATTACTTGAGACCTTGGCCAAGTTATTTAACATCTTTGTTTTGTTTTTATTTTTCTCACAACAGTGAGAGGCCCGCGTACCGCAAAAAACAAAACAAAACAAAACTGAGCACAGCCAGTGCTGCTTGTTCCATAATTAGGGTTTTCCACATTACCTGACATTTTGTTTCTTATCTCAATTTGCACGTACACATTCACACGAAGTAGAAGCGTTATGTCCCCCGACTCCATTTTAGTCACTGGAAATGTCTGGAAACCAGGGCTTAAGAATCTTCTGGAAGAGATTTTTCCTTGCCTAACTAAGTGAGCTGGAACCAGGAGCCGCTGGGATTTTTAGAGAGTGGGGTATCTCTAGTGTCTGTTGGTGTGAGGCAAATAGGCAGGGTGAACACCCCGCTCTGCAGAGAAGCCCGAGGGCTGGGGAGATGGAGTCAGGGCCGGGCATGTCTGCCACACAGGACGTCCCCTCGCTGAATTCCTCCACATTTCTGAGCATTTTCAGACATAGGCTTGCTGGGTGTGTGGTCAGCCTGAAGAAAGGGTCGCAGGCTACGTGGTGCGGCTTTAAGCAAAAAAGATGTCTTAATGGCCTGAATTTCCTGGGAGGACTTTTAAACCTAACCCTGTGTAACAAGTGACTCAACTATCTTTTGTTTTTTTAATTGAACGTCCCTCCCTCCCTTTACTTTCCTTCTTTCCTTCTCTCTTTCCTCCCCTCCCTCCCTTCCTTCCTTGGCATACAGTCACACCACTGAAAAAAGTCAAAAGGTCCAGAAAGATATGCAATGAAAGTAAAATGTCCCCCTCAACTTGCACTTCCCCAGCCAACAGGTCTTCCTTGCAGGAGGCAGTCAGCGTCAGAAGAGTTTTGTCTGTCGTCCTAGAGATGGTCTATGCATATACAAGACAATCAGTGTGTGTCTAGCGTTCCCTTTTTTACTGGACGCATCTGTGTCTTATAGCTCCATGGTCTGTCGTTCTTTCCCACCCTCCTGAGGCCTCCACGCCCATTCGCTTCTTACCAGCTATTGCCATTGTCCTCTTCGAAGGCACACAGGGCCTATTCCCCGGGCATGTGTGATGACATGGGGACATCCATGATAACATGGCTTTGGACCCCAGAGTAGTCCAGCCTGGTCGGTGGAGAATGCCTGGGTTTCGGGAGGCCCTGGTTTCTGTCTGATGTCCCCCCTGCAGGCAGGAAGCCTGGGGGGCAGAGTCCAGACATGGTTCACACCACGGGCGGCCCCCTGGGGAACCCACTTCTCCCCCTTAAAGGGCAGCCTTAAGAACACTTTCTCTTGATTCGGGTCACCAGGTGCAGAATCACGCATCCGAGCGATGGCTGAGGCCGTTGTTCCTCAAATTCGAGCCACACAGAAACTTCCAGGAGCCCTTAGTAACTGCAGATTCTGTGGGGGGCTGAGATTCTACACTAATGATGAGCTCCCAGGTGCTGCTGCTGCCGCTGGTCTGTGGCCAGCCCATTCTGAGTACCAAGGAAGCACCTGGTGGTCCTTCCCACCCCTCCCCAGCCCGCCAGCACGCGGTACCAGACCCCATCCATGGAGCGCTAGGTCTCTCGTGCACAGATTCCAGCTCCGACCCCAGGCAGCAGCATTGTCACAGTTCGTCTTCCTCACCATCCACTGAGGCGTGCAAGTGTAATCCTTTTTTTACTTTTTAGATGAGGAAACTGCTACTCAGAGACGTCAAACAACTTGGCAGATGTTACACAGCTAGTAAGTGACAAAGGTGAAAGTCCAAGTGTGAAGGTCATTTCTTGTCACTGTGGTCCCCCACGAGCCCATGGACGAGTGTGGTCCTCCTGGAATGGGAGGGGTCTGCTCTTAATGAACAGGTTTGGATGGTGAGTGTCATTTTCTCTTCTCTCCCCCTCTTTATCTCCGAGATTATTATTATTTTTTTTTTTGCGGCACGCGGGCCCCTCACTGCTGTGGTCTCTCCCGTTGCGGAGCACAGGCTCCGGACGCGCAGGCTCAGCGGCCATGGCTCACGGGCCCAGCCGCTCCGTGGCATGTGGGATCCTCCCGGACCGGGACACGAACCCGTGTCCCCTGCATCGGCAGGCGGACTCTCAACCACTGCGCCACCAGGGAAGCCCCATCTCCGAGATTTTTATCCTGGCTTCTTCTTTCCAGGAGACTTGGGAAACACTTCACAAAGGGGATGGTCCCAGCAGTAACACTGGCCTAGAGAGAAATAAATCCGTTTGCCCGGTGACTAGAAGACACATGAAACTGGAAAAGGGAGCCTAGAACATCACTGCATTTCCCTCATATAGGAGAGCACACCCCTCCCTTTCACCCCCTCTCCCAAAACACATAATACCTTTTACTGGTGATTTGGTCAGTGCTAAGCTATCTTCATTTAATGTGGTTTTGACAGAATAGTTGGTCTGGAAATTTTCTTTTCAATTAAACTTCCTTGTTGAACTGCCTTGGTTTTGAAAGGATTCCATTAGGTTGGCTAATTATATAGCAGTTGTTACAAGGAGATATTTGCACCCAATTTCAGCTCTTAGGCAATTCAAATCAAATGCTTTCTCTTTTCCTCCCTGGAGCTGTGTGCGACCATCTTCCTCTCACACTGCAGGCTTCTCATGAGTTATTTTTGGAATTTCAAATCAAAACAGCAATTTTGGCGGATGGGAGAATGAGTGGATGCTCTAGCCTAGCAGCGTAAACCATATGTACTGATAAACACAGCCAGAGTCGGTGCCTTTAAAAAGCAGCAAAACCATCTCCCTCTGTGAAGAAGGTTCAATTTTGGGGACCTACAAACTATTCCTGGTACTATCATATTCCTCTGTGAACTCTAACCGAAGTCAAAGACAGTTGAGATTCTTTTAAAATTACCGGAGGTTTGTCCATTTGCAAAGTGGTGTCGTGGTCCTTTCGTTTCAAGATGGCGGGCCTTGGCAGAATTTACGGATGACTGTTTCAGCTGCTGGATCTGCCGTGAAACATGGAAATCACTTTATTTTCCCCACTCTGTGCTGTTTTCTTCTTTCACCAGAGCACATGTAACATACCTGATTGTGCATATACCAAGCGAGCAAACCTGCCCGCTCACCCGTTAGAGTATAAGCTCCTTGTGGGCAGGGGCTGTATTTTTCATCTTGTTTTATTCCTGGTGCGTAGTTGGTGCTCAGATAGTTGAGTGAATAGATAGATGAATGAATAATATCCTATTTCTATTTTTCTCTTTTTAAAAAATCAATCACTTATTACATAACTAGTAACTGAATGTTTTCACCTTGGGGAAAAAAAATCTTTCCAAATAAGGCTAATGTCCTTCTTGATCACCACCCCCAAGTCTTGTTTCCTCATCCCCTCTGCTTAGGTTATCACTTTGGAACACATCCTTGCAGACCTTTCCAGTGCATACACACACACACAGAGTACTGTTTTTGATAAACAGATTTTTTTTCAACTTGCCTTCTCGAACTCAGCCGTATATCAAGGAGTGCTATCCATTTCAGCTGCCTTACCCTTTTTTTTTTTTTTTTTCGGTACGCGGGCCTCTCACTGTTGTGGCCTCTCCCGTTGCGGGGCACAGGCTCCCGACGCACAGGTTCAGCGGCCATGGCTCACAGGCCCAGCCACTCCGTGGCATGTGGGATCTTCCCGTACTGGGGCACGAACCCGCATCCCCTGCATCGGCAGGCGGACTCCCAACCACTGCACCACCAGGGAAGCCCCTGCCTTACCCTTTGTAACTGCTACGTAGTTTTATTACATTGTGTGGATATAATACCTTTTATTTGGACCAAATGAATCCACAGTTTAGCTGCTTCCATGCTCATTACAGTTCAGGATCCCTTCTCCTGTACACATTGACAGACTAACCATGTCCACTGCTGTCTTTTGGTAGCTACAATACATTTCATGAAAATCAGCCACCTGCCTTGGAGATTATGCCAAACCTGTGGACGGAATCATGTGAGATGCTCAGGATTGCCGGAGGCACCTGAACGCCCTTGTCTGCAGAAGCTCGGGAAGTGCTCTTGGCCCTGGGAATTCCACAGGTCTGGATATGGGAGTGATGTTCGAGCCGGAGTCAGCTCTGCCCCTAGCTGACTGGGTTTCATTGGGCAGGTCATCTCCTCTCCCTATACCTTACTTTTCTCATCTGTACAGTGGGCTCAGTGAACCTCTTTCAGCTCTTAGAGTCTGAATAATAGGGTTTAGACAGTACCACCAGATTGACCTACGGAACATATTAGTTTACATGCCACTTTGTGTCGGAATGGGAAAGGGGATATTTTAAACTATATTTAAAATTTCATTTTAATTAATTCAATATATTTTATTATATTGAATTAAAATATATTTTAAAATTTTAAAATAGAGATTTGGCCCACAGCTCTTAGATGTCATGAACAACCCATGATTGCCAGGAACGTATTGACTTTGGGTCTTACTCTTCTTTCTTATTACTTTATTGTCCAATTAAAATGTATATATTTTTTCCTTTGCTCTGTGTGGTCTTTTCATTCTGAGCAAGGCAGGGTGGTATTGGGGAAGGGGGTTATGGACCCCTGAGTTCTACCTGCAGGTTTGTCTAGTTCCAGCTCTGTCTCCTTAGGCAAGTCCCGAACCTTCTCTGAGTTTCCATCTATTAATATTATGATTCCAGATTAGCCAAGTATGCACTTTATAAAAACGTTAAGAAAACACACTCGCTGGTGAATGTTTCGCCTGACATTTCTGAGCCCTGTCACCTGCGGATAGACCATCTCGTGAATTGATGAGGTATCTTGCGAGGCCACCAAAACCCGTGAAATGATCTCATTTCACACGAGAATTGTACAGCTGCCTTGGCCCCTGGTGACACACCAGGTCTTTCAGTGGGTTCCCAGGGAGGCCCAGAGCAGGTTCTGCACTGCCATGATTCATCGGTAGAGTTTCCCCCCTGAGCCCCAAGGCTGGGTTGATCGTGTATTCCCCTGCTTGGAGATGCAGGACCACAGGGGTCACGGGGGCTGAATCGCACCCCAGCCGGTTTCCCTGGGGGCTCCCAGGAAGGCTTTCTCACGTGGGGCGAGAGCTCTGGCCCCTTGGCATTTCACATCAGTCTGGAGAGAGCAGGGCTTCTGCAGGTGAAAGGTCAGGGTGAACGGGTGTGAAAACTGCGTGGGAGCCCTAGCCCACAAGGTCTCTGGGGCTTTGGTTTTCCTGTTCCCAACATGGTTTTGCACCTCTACCGTGAGCTTCTGTTTCTGAACACCCCTTGGGCTAAGCGTTCCCTGATTGAGCAGGTCTGTATGGGAATGAGGCCGGTCTGTGATGCTGTTCTCCTGAGAGCTCCCGGGGCAGGTGCTTCCACCTCTCCAGCCTCTGCTTCCCGCGCTGCTGGGTCTTCTATG
Organism: Neophocaena asiaeorientalis asiaeorientalis; assembly: GCF_003031525.2. Taxonomy (NCBI): domain Eukaryota; kingdom Metazoa; phylum Chordata; class Mammalia; order Artiodactyla; family Phocoenidae; genus Neophocaena; species Neophocaena asiaeorientalis. Next base: position 11,647,496 of record NW_020172779.1, read on the forward strand.
AGAAGACTCTGCATAGGTGCTCAGCCCTTGTTACCTTCCTTCCCTTTCCCTTTCTTAAATGGAAGAACATAATCTTATAGGCTCTGAGTCTGTAACTGAGCTTCCTGAAGCCTAACATAAACATTTTCCACGTGAACCAAAAGAAAACAAAGAGCACAACGAAAGAATATCATCAACACCGTATGTATCTTAAATTACGGGAAATGATACAAAGGAATGATGGGTGGTTTCCATTTACCAGCCCTCGCTTGCTGCAAATTTTTCAGCAGC
>NW_020172779.1:11647815-11663659 GCF_003031525.2 Neophocaena asiaeorientalis asiaeorientalis
TGAATCTGGTTTCCGTTGTTGCAGATAAATGCAGAGCAGGTTGCATTGTCTCTCCCTGATTTGATCCTCCTTCAACTGATCAGTGATGCTGTCATTCACAACCTGGAAACTTTAAGAAGTGAGTCAACCTGACCTGTGATTCACAGATCCTTGATCTGAAATGCTTGATGTCGTGGAGGTAGGGTGGGAGGGAGAGTCAGAAATAAATTCCCTGACCCCCACATTCAGCGTAAGTGAGGTAACATGGGTGGTGTGGGGGGGGCAGTTATCATCTTGTGGTTTGTTGGGGGGGCTTCCTGCCCTCCGGGAACTGCACTTCGCTGGGGGGACTTAGGGTGACCGCATGCCCAGGATCGCTGAAACAGTTCCAGTTGATGCCTGTTATTCCATCCAGCCTTTTATGCAGGTAGTGTGCCTTTCCACTAACAGAAGTATCACAGTTTGGAAATACAGGGCTGTGGGGAGACTGGACTGCGGGCTCTTAAAGGTCAGAGGTTTCCTTTTATTTGGAAGTGCATCCCCAGTGCCCGGCCTCTAGGAAGCAGTAAATAAAGGCTTTCTGGGTGGGTGAGTGAGCGAATCGGTTCTTCAACCCCTCTCTTGGTCTCTGAACTTCTATTTCCCATCTGCCTTTGTGTGCCTAGGGTAACTACTGACTCTGGTTCTCAATAGTACCTTTTGACTAAGCCAGAGCTTCAGATGGTAGCTGCTTTGGTTGCATGTCCCGGAAGGGCCATGCAGCTCTGTGACTTTCAGTGAGTTACCCAAATGAGTTAACAACGGATCAGAGTACCAAGAACCCTGGCTTCCACGATGCAGTAAGCTCCTAAGAAATGGTGGTGGAGGTGGACGTGGTGCTATTGCTATTAGCTGGCTGGCTTTGCCGCCTGTTTTTGTCTTTTCTTTCCCAGTTAGCGGATTCGTAGACCTTTGTTTTAAAAAAAAATAATAATAATAATATCAAAATCTTATAAGAAATTGGGAGAAGACTAAAAGAAGCTAAGCTAACCGTACTGTCATGACCTTTGGTAGCATCATAGAAATTTTCATTATCAGTGTACTATAAACCATTGGTGTTATTTTAATGCAAAGTTTTTCCATAGTGGTTAATATCTTAAGGAGCGTTGCATTTTTCTTCCATTTGCCTTTTTTGGCAAAGCACTGTTCACGTTATTTCAAAACCTTTTCAACTACTTCTTTTTCATCTGCTTTTGTCCATGTGGTTGTTGGTGATGAACCATAGGTTACTTAATTTTTTCCCTTCTGTAAATGAAGCTTTCCTTCTCCTATATCGTACATCTCAAGAGACTCTCGGAAGTGAAATCACTGGTTCAAAGGTATGAATGTTGTTAAAATCTATCTATATCTATATTTAAGTAAATAGACTATTTGTTGGAGAAATTTTAGGTTTACAAAAAATTGAGTAGAAACTGCAGAGAGCACCCATATATTCCCCCCCACACACCACTCCCCATATTCTTAACATTTCGCATTAGTGTGGTACATTTGTTACAGCTTACGAACCAATATTGATGTATTACGATTGACCAAAGACTATGGTTTACATTTGGGGCTCACTCTTTGTGTTGTGTCGTTCTGGGTTTTTGACAAATGCATAATTTTATGATGTGTCCACCATTACAGAATATTTTCACTGCCCTAAAAAGCCCCTGTGCTTCACCTATTAATCTTTCCCTCCGTCCTCCCAAACCCATGGCAACCACTGATCTTCTACTTTCTTTGTAGTTTTCCTTTCTCCAGAATGTCACAGAGTTAGAATCATAGGGCATGTAGCCTTTTCTGAGTGGCTTCTTTCACTTAGTAGTATGCATTTAAGATCCTCCATGTCTTTTTATGGCTTGATAGCTCATTTCTTCTTAGTGCTGAATAATTTCCATTGTCTGGCTATACCACAGTTTAATGATCAGTTCACCTACTGAAGGATATCTTTGTTGTTTCCAAGTTTTGGCAATTATAAATAAAGCTGCTGTAAACATTCGTGTGCAGGTTTTTGAGCGGACATAAGTTTTCAACTCATTCGGGTAAACACCAAGGAGCAAGATTGCTGGATCACACGGTAGGACTATTTTCACTTCGTAAGAAGCTGCCAAAGCTGTATGTCTTGAGCATTTGCTCAGCGATTTTAGTTACAATACCACTAGCACAGTTAATCCTCAAAACAATGTCGTTCGGATTAAGGTCATCGGGTGTTATTGCTGAGAGGAACTTTGAGGATCTTTAAATCTCTAAGTCTCCTGAAGGCAACCTCTGTCTCTGGTATCACTGCACCTCCAAGGCCTCCATGGCACAGTGCACGCAATAGGTGTTCAATGAATGTTCATTACACGTTGAAAAACCAACTCACCGCACAGATAAAAACATGGAGGTCCAAAAATGGAAAGCAAAGCGCTTCTGGCCAAACAGCGTTTCACTCTTGGCAGAAAGAACGCTAAAAGCTAACTCTTATGCTCTGTAGATTGGTGGACCAACGTTTCGAGTGACCAGACTCTGGGTCACTAAATGCAAGCAAAACAAGTTTCAGAACTCAGGAATCTATACTTACTGTTATAATGAGGACCCTCTCCTCACTTTCAAGCCCACCCGCTACCATGTCCCCCAGAGATTCTCAAAGTGCTGTGTCCATCTGGGTAGAGTACATTGTGGCTGCAGAGTCTCACCACATACAAAAGCAACAACAGCAGCAGTAAGAGTGACAACAATAAAAAAGGCCAAAAATTACTGATGGCTTAGTGTTGTCAGGCTCTCTACATGTATTATTTCATTTCACCATCACAGCCACTCTCTTGGTAGGTACCACTGTTAGCTACAATTTAGAGATAAGAAGATTGAGGCTGAAGGAAGTTGAGTAGCTTCCCAAGGCTCCACAACTCTTAGTGGAAAGCCAAATGTGCATCCATCCAGTCTTGAGTCCACTCAACAATGTACCTTGCCATCGTCAAGAGCACGAGATTTAGAATCAGATGGACCCGGGTTAGTATTCTGGGGCTACCGTTTTGCCAGCCGTGTGATTCTGACCCTGTGATTTCTAGCTTCAATGAGTCCATCTGTAAAATGGGGATAGTAATACCTACCTGTGGCAGATGCTTTCTGCTGTCTCCTCTGTAGCCACTGCCTCTCCGCTGCACAGAACCTTGATAGGTTCAGGTGAGAGGAAGGAGGCCCCAGATCTCAGGGAAGCCCCAATCCCAGCCTCAAGAGATGAATCAAGATTGGTTAAAACCAAATACAGTAATGGCAGGTGTGTTATCTAGTTTTGTTAGGGGAAGCATGCTAGGGAGAGGTTCTCTTTCCAAATAAAAAGACAAAGCCCCCCCCACAGGGGGAGCTCATTCTTATCTTTTCTTCCTGCCTGGATCTTGGACACGATACCTGGGGGTACAGCAGCCATCTTGCAACCATGAGGCGACAAGTCAACAGACTAAAATGGTGGAGGGGAAAAGATAGAAAGAGTCTGGATCTTTGACAGCATTCTTAAGTGGTTCCACCAGCCCAAGACAGAAGACTACTACTTCCAGACTTTGTTACTGAAACACTTCCTACTTCTTTATGCCACTCTTAAGTGGAGTTGTCTTTTATTTGCTGCTGAAAGCATTTCTAATAGATATGCAGATTTCCACCAAAGCACAGTGTTGGACAGCTTCATATGGTGCTAAAGAGCCTAAATTCCAGGGCCGGAGTTTCTGGGTTCTGATCTCAGCTCTGCCACCAACAAGCTGTATGACCTGGGCAAGTCACTTAGCTTCTGTGTGACTCACCGTCCTGATCTATACGACGCTCACTCAACGTGTGCTGAGTATTGGGTGAAGGATAATAGCCGTACGTCCCTTGTATAAGAGTTAGGAGCATTAAATGACTAAATGTTTTTTGGTTTTTTTCTCTCTTTTGTGGTACGCGGGCCTCTCACTGCTGTGGCCTCTCCCTTTGCGGAGCACAGGCTCCAGACACGCAGGCTCAGCGGCCATGGCTCACGGGCCCAGCCGCTCCGCGGCATGTGGGATCTTCCCGGACCGGGGCACGAACCCGTGTCCCCTGCATCGGCAGGCGGACTCTCAACCACTGCGCCACCAGGGAAGCCCCTAAATGTTTTATAAAATGGTTAGAACATTGCCTGGCACATAGTGAGAGGCTACATACATGTTTGTTAAAGAAATTTTTGAGAGAAAAATAGGCACTCTCATAGTCTTGGGTTTGAACCTTGATCTATTGGGCCACTTGTGGTCCTTAAACAGAACGCTGACCCTGTCGCCACCAAGACTCATGGAGCATGAAAATGCCCCTAAAGGCTCTCTCAAACCAGCAACAGTGGTGGTTTCTTTTTGACAGAAAAGGCTCCTCAGAGAACACTGACTTGTAAAGAAGGAGGGGCTGTGACTACCAAGTCAGGTCATGGAGTAAAAGACAAAATTACCCCAGACTCGCCCATGCAAATGGGTGTGGGTCTCCCCTGACAGCCCTTTTAGAAGGCTGTAGGCATTTTTGAACTTGTTTTTGAAAGAGTCTTTCCAGCCAGTGTCTTATTCTTTTGCATCTCCTCACATCTTTCTTGCCGGCGGTTGGGAGGCTGGGGATGGGAAGGAAGGGGTGATGCCGGGAGTCCAGGCCCTTTTGTGCCAGGAGGGACAAGCCCCCTGGCCAGTGCGTGAGGGGGCTGGTTTCACCTGGGGCTTTCCCACTTTCTACTACCCACATTGCCACCCTCTGTAGAGACGGGATTTGAATTCAGGCAATGACTAAGCGATTTTTGGAAACCTATCATGCTCCTGTAGTTTAAGGGTCAATTGGTAGGTGTGTCCATTGCCAAATCCTGTGGAATCTGCCTTCAGTCGACGTACTCATCCACTCCTTCTACTCTCTCTACCAGTGACAGTCCAGACACGGGACTTACGTCATTTCCTTTAGTCTTGGTAATTGTTCAGGCAGTCAGGTCACAAATGGTCATGCAGCATCCTCAGGGTTCCTTGGATACTGCTTCTGGGGAAGCACGGAGACCGCCTTGCGAAAGAAGCTGCCTGGTGCTCTGGTCTGTGGTCTCAGCTGAGCTCCCAGCCAGCACCCAGGGTTGGCCGATAGCCATGCAAGCTGTCATTTTGGATGTTTAGACCACCTGTACTTTCAGATGACCAGAGCCCAGTATCTGACTACGAGGACATGGGAGACCCCAAGTGAGAACCACAAAGCCTAGTCCTTCCCAAATTCCTGATCAAAAACTCATGAGTAACGTAAAACGATTGTGTTTTAACGAGACTAAGTTTTGCGGTAATTTGTATTCAGCAACAGTAACAAGAAGTCCGTGCTCTTTCTCCTACGTACTAGGCGGTCATAAGCAAAATTTTCTTAAACATTTTAGGCATCAGATATCTCAGATGTAAGTTAGGAGTGACAATATGTTTATGTGGTGGTTGCTCCTAGCGTGGTCCCCAGCACGTGCTGTATTTCCTCAAATCTGAGATGCTGTCGATTATACAGCTCACGATTAATTTGTGTGCCACAAAGAAGAACGAAGCAAATGCTTCCACTTGAACTACTGAATGCCGTTGGTTGCAGGACACATAGCATTCTTTGGAGATGCTGAAATTTGAAAGATGTATGTCTTAGGACCTTTGATTCAAAGAGTGAATAACACAAACACCCTAGTTAAGCCTGGACACTGAACAAGATACTGCCCCCTCAACACACACACCAGAATTTGAGTTTACAAGGAACGAGAGGAGAGCTTAAAGCAAATGTGCCTTTGTAGGAAAGTTTCTAATCGGCCCTCCCATTCGATATGCTAAATTCTCAAAATTAACAGAGGCAGCCTGTGGTCCAGGCAGGAAGTACCTTCCTTGGGCAGCTGTCAAATGGTTACAGTTCAAAGAACATTGCATCACAGTTATTCAAGAGGGATGAGTCAGATCCCTAAACCTGGCTGTGAGCAGACAAGTTCTTTTTAGTGGAAACTCATCTCTAGCAATAGTCATAGACCAAGCCCCATTTCTCGTTGATATCGCAGTCTCTTCTTTTCTAGGACTTTAAGTAGTAGTTTCTTAAGAGATGTCAGCCAGTGAGCAGAAGAGGTCTGAGCAGTGGGAAGGCCGGCCGAGGAGACCCAGGCCGCATCAAGTAGAGCAGAAGTGCAAAGAAACATCAGCGCTAGCAGGCTTGAGGCTAAGCCTTTACACAGGGAGCCCCATGGAGTCAGTACAGCTGCCCAGAATGTTGGTATGTTGACCCTCATTTGAAAGGTGAGCCCCCTTCAGGACAAGAGAGGTTAAGTCTCTTGCTCAGGGTCACACAGCTTTATTATGTCCACTTAGTCCATCAGGCACAGAGCCTGTGCCCTCACCCACAGTGCTGTAATGATCAGAATGTCTGCAAAGACATGGAAATGAGACTCCAGGTAGCCCAGGTCTCTCAGCACAGCTGTCTTTCCAGCCTGACCCAAACAGGGAATTCCTTTTAATACCTACCTTGTCTTTGCCACTGTGAGTTTTCCACCCATAAGGCTCTTCTTGTCTTCTCCTCTTCCTGTGAGAACCAAAGCACCTCTCAAGGCCCAACCCTAATGGGGCACCTGAACGCTTGTTCCTACAGGGTGATTGCTGACTGTCCTTGGATCCCAGTGCATTGTCCCTGGGGCATCGTGGTGGGCCTCCTGGTGTTGGTGGCTTTTATTGGTCACTCCTATTAGACTGGAAGTTTTTTGAGGCTCTGGAGTTAGATTGAGTTTGAATCCCACCTCTGTGACTTACAGCGTGTGTTCTTGGGCATGTTTCTTAGCTTCCCCAGGCTTAAATGTTCTTATCTACAAACTGGAAATAACCTGAGTATCCACTTCCCAGGACTGTCTTGAAAATGAAGAGCATTTGGTTAGGTCTCATGGTAAGGGCTTGGTATTGTTATTACGTGAGAGGCACTTGGGAAGTTATCTTTAGACATCCCCTCACGTAGTCCTCACAACCAGCCTGAGAAGTAGGTGCTTTTACCATCAGCCCCATTTTACAGATGAGGAAACTGAGGTGGAGTCATTTGCTCACATCTCCACAGCTGGAATATGACAAAACTGGACTTATATTCCTATCTTCTTGAACGCCCCTCTCTCAATGGAATCCCACTGGAAACCTCCCACGGACTGAGTTCTGAGGAGGTTTTATCATGCCCCAACCTCTTCAGGTGTGCTTTAATTAAGGACATAATTTTTCACTCATTTTTGTCTCAGTGGTCTTCACCTTGATTTGTAGAAAAATGATGCTGCACCCAGCTTTTTTTCAGTAAAACCCTGTTCCTTTGTGCCAATAAGAGGTTCCTCCACCTTCTGGGTCCTGTGGGTAGTGGATTGTGAGCACCGCAATTGCCCATTTATATTATGAACTAAAGACATGGATCAGATTATCAGCCTTGAAAAGCTCACGTAAACCCTTAATTGAAATTCAGATCCCACTTTATTTCCCAGCCCAAAGGGTGTCAGGGCCGCAGTCGCCGTTTACCTGGAATGACTTGGCTTGCTGAGTTGCCTTCTGGTAAACCATGTTGCTGATCTCATAGGAACCCTCTAAAATGGCAGACAAAGGAAAGCAGGCATTTCCGGTAAGCTGCTTCATTCCTTCCTCAAGAGGTATTAGTTAAACTTCCTAAACAAAATGGATTCTATCTGCCAGAGAACATTCTGAGTAAATAGAGCAAAAGCCAAGCAAAAGTCAAGCTCTCGGGCCACACCCGGGCAGCCCCTTGAGAAGGTTGGGACTCCTAAGAGTGGACAGTGGGGGGACCTCATTTGGGCAGCACGGTGGAGATCTTCCTGTCTCAGTGTGGACCTGGTGAAAGTCGAGGGGCTCAGAGGGGGCTCCAGAATGAACACGTCGTCCCAGCTCCCTGCACAGAGAGGGCAGCGAGTGCTATGCTGGGACCACAGCCGTGTCCTTGGCTGGCAGTTGACATTCCCAGTAAGCTGCAGCCGAAGGAGCCTAGCCGTGGTGGAGAGAGACCTCGGGGCAGAAATGATAGAGGACCTTGTCTGTGTCCAGCACCGAGAGAGGTCCTTCAAATAGTTCCTTCAGATTTTCTCCGTATCTACTCTTGCTAACTTCTAATTTTTTTCCCCACTGTCCTCAGAGATGTTCTGTATGATTTCAGTCCTCTGAAATGTATTGAGACTTATTTTATGGCCCAGCACATGGTCTGTCTTGGAGAAGGTTGCACGTGCACTTGAAAAGAATGCGTACTCTCCGGGTCTGGGGTACAGTGTTCCCTGGATAGCAATTGTGCAAGGCCCGGTTCTCTGCCTGGTCGAGAAGAGTCTTCACTCTGTGTGGTGCTCAGAGGAGGGGAAAGAGGAACCGTCTGTGTGGGTGAGAAGGCACGGCCAGCCCCTGACCCCAGAAGGCAGACCCTATGCCAGCTTGTCCTCCACGTGGCCCAGGTGAGAAGAAAAGGCCACGGCCAACTCTGAACAGATCTCTGAGGTGGCGAGAAAACATCTAGAGATTTGCCCGAGGGAGGGGAAATTTTCCCATGGACTCGAGGAAAGAAGCTGCATGCAGTAAAACCCTCCCTCTCCCCGCTGGTCTCTCCCGTGTGCGCAGCAAACGCTTATCAGAGACTTGCTCTTTCCAGTTGCTGTTTCAGGTGCTGGGATATAAGATTCAGCGTTGCTCCAGCCTTCCCCGAATTTGCAGGCCGTGAGGAATACGTGCAATCGGGCTTCTCAGGGCAGGGGGCGTCACTGGAAAAGGATGTATATATCAGGATAGAGTCATCCTTGCTTTGTTTCTCCCCGTCTCTCGGTTATGCACATCTGCAGACAAAACGGGAGGTTTCCACAGGGATGCTGAAAGGTGAGGCAACATGGTGCTATCTGTAAACCTATTAGAAACCTTCAGGGAATTATTTCATGAAGGACAGGGAACTCGTGAGTTCCTAGGGTCTGGTTGTGCCAGGTTCAGAGAGCTTTGGGATTTTTTTTTTTTTCTTTTTGGTGCCACGGACCCCCTTTTGACTAACTGGGGAAGCTATGGATGCCCTTTTAGAATAATGCTTTCAAAATGCATATAGTAGAACACTCAGGACTACAAAGGAGAGCAATTATGTTGAAACACAGTTCTATGCATGGACCAACCCCCCCGCTTCCCCTCCCCAGGAGAGGGGGACCTGGACGGTAATGGAGGAGTGGCAGCATATGCTTTTCTGACAAGGAAACAGGGTCTTTCCTGAGGTTGGTAATTCTATGTTTGTGGCATCGATTACCTCCAAGGCAGGCCCAACGGGAGGTTTTGCTTTCAAATAGTTTTGGGCAACTCCATAGAAGACTGTCTTCGTCTGCCTTTGGTGAACTCAAGGTTTCTATTTCTCTTCTCACCAGACTGTGTGCCCAAACGTCTGGAAATCAGCCACATTGGCTCAGCTGAATTTTCTACCTTTTAAATTTCCTTGGTTGTTCCCTGGGTGGAAGGGGGATAATCAAACTGGCAAGAGGGTGGGTGGGATTAAAGGCTGACTTTGAAGGAGAGGGAGGAAGGCCTGGGGCTGGGTGATCAGACAACACGTTTTTGGGGGTGGCCTTTGGGGTCACTTGTTGCAGCTCTAGTTGGGAGTTCACTGAACAGAGGGCAGCCCAGGAGAGTGGGGTGATTCCTTCTGGGGGCTGAAGAGAAGCCTGAGGTTCAGAGAGGATCCACGCTCTACTCTGGGAGGTGGCAGAGGCCACGTGCCCCCACGAGACCAGGCACCAGTTACGAAGGAACTACCGGCAGCCACTTTGCTTATATACCCCACCCTCATCACCACCCGAGGAGCCGGGATCCGCGTTCTACCCGTGGGACGACAGACACTGAACATAGTTAATCCAGGGTCACTCAGCTCCAGCTAGAAGTGGTAGGGCTGAGATCTGATTCCATATAATCCCAGGATCTGAGATCTCTTTTCCCATTACCACATGCCCAGCTGCCCCACTTCAGCACAGAGGCCATGGGTGCACCTCTTGGAATCAGGTTACCTGGGTTCAAATCCCAGCTCCACTATGGATTAGCTCAATGATCCGAGGCAAGTTCTTGACCTTCAGGCTCCTCATGTGTAAAATGGGATGATTTTAGCACCTTCTTCGGGGACTTTTCTGGATGATTTAAGAGATAGCGCACGTAAAGCTTCTGAGACCAAATGCCTGACTTGTATGTGCGTGATTGAATGTTGGTACATGACTGTTATCAACCGTGGAGTGCGACGACTCCTCTGTTTACTCCTCTAACTGTCCCGGGTGGCAGGTGTTCATGAGCCTGTTTTCTGGTACGAAGGTTGCCCTGGTGTTCTGGAGTGACCCGGTAAGGTTGAGATGATTATACAACTCCATATCCCAGGCCAAGTTCAGCGCTCACCTTGGCAGCCTGCTAAGCCAGTGCCGCTGTGGAGAGAGCCACTACCCTTCAGCCTGTTTTCTCGCTCTGGAAAAACTTGACCTTTACTCAGAATCATCTTCCAGTCCCCATGTCACACCGCAGGCTCACTCACCCACCCCTCCCCCTGCAGACACGTTGTCTTCTCATCTGGGGAGGTAACAGGGACTCTGGCGTGCCCCAGACAGACGTTTTTCCTCCATCCATCTCTCTCTCCTACTAACTCTGTCCCCCAAGGGTGCTTCTCAGACACTAGAGGAGTATCGTAAGCACGTGGAGGTGTTGAAGGATAAAGGCTGTGGCATCAGACAGCCTGGGTTTAATCCTGGCTGTGGACTCAGCTCAGTACAGAGCAACCGCTCTACACTTACGGTTCCTTGGTGGCATAACATGTAATATTACATATATAATATACATAAGGATGCTAAGTTTCTGATTCACTCTTCCATTGTTATGAATGGAATGACCTAGGACATTGTAGTTAGCCTCACTTAGTCTCAATTTTCCAACCTGGAAAATGGCAAAGGTGATACCAGTTTGGGGGGTTGTGGAGATTAAATCAGCTAATGTATCAGGTGCCCAAAAAACATAGTACCTAGTCATCTATTTTTATAATACGATAACTCATGTATCTGTCAGTTTGGGAGAGAGAGATTCAAAGATCCATGGTTACATGTTGTCTGTCATTCCCTTTGAGAGTCAGGACCCACAGTTAGGAGCCTCTCGGGACCTTGGTTTTGTGAAGTGGTGACAGGGACCTTCCCGGATTGAGTGGCATTTATCAAGCGCTCTGCAGTTTTCACTGGAAAGGATTCCTGTCCACTGTGCCAGCTGAGCCATGCTGGCTGCACCCTTGTTCTGCTACCTTTTCATAGTCAGCAGATCTTTTTCTTCCTTTTCCTCCACAAGGACAGCACAACAGGCTCCCAGATCCCTCACCCCAACCAGAGGATAAGGGTGGAGGTGGTGGGGTGTGGTCGACTCCTCAGCCTTGGCCCCTCCGTAGTACCAGGGCTGCGACTGAGACCCTCCCATCCTGGGAAGAGGTGGAGAAGCCTCTGGATTTAGAGCATCACAAGGAACGGCGCTGGAAGCTTCAGAAACCGGGGAACAGTGCACTTTCAAAACTGGGCAGGTGGGGTGGTGCCTCTGTGATCAACAGGCTTGGCGCATGGCACAGAAGGAGGTGAGAATGGAAAAACAGCTGCCAATGGAAATAGAGAGCTTCTCAAATCACCCTCGTTCCCTCCCCACCGCACCATCAGCGCTTCGACAACACCCGCCCTTCCGGTGGCGGCCCCTTCACGCCAGCTGCTGGAAATCGCTGTGGGCAGAGTGAAGGCAGAGTGAAGGCAGAGAGGACATTTTCTAGCTGTGTGACCTTGGGCAGGTTACTAGGCACTCTGCACCTCGTTTCCCTCTTTTTTCAAATGGTGATGATGATAACACCTGGTTGGGTCTTTTATTAGAGATAATACGGTTCCTGGCACACAGTAGGTGCTCAGTATGAAAATGTTTTCTGCAGGGCTCCCCTTTATCCACCGACCCCTTCTCTGGAGAGATTTCCTCTATGACCAGCAAGCTGGAGCACCTAGTTTCCTAGCTGGGCACATCCTTATGGGTATTCTCTCTATTGCCATCTGCCCAGACGTCCCTCCCTCCCCCCCACCATGTGTAGGTATACACATAGAAAACATGCAGCTTTCTAATTTGCTTTTAGTTAAAAATGTGCCATAAGCATCATTCTCTATAATTAAGTGTTATTCTACAGAAACACGTTGCTAATGGCTTCTTTTTGTTTTCCATGTCCACTGTCGTGTTACATGTGTGCTAGTTTTACTTCCTCGGTTGTATTGTAAGCTCCTTAATTATCCATATTCCCCAGCATGGTGCCAGTCCCAGGACCGGTTTGTTCATTGATTGATGGAAATATGGGGGCAAGGAAAGTAAGTGGGATTTGAAGTAGAAAGACCGGGGTTTAAGTGCTGAGTCTACAAATTCCTCAAATTTTCCTTCCTTCCTTCCTTCCTTCCTTCCTTCTTTTCTTCCTTCCTTCCTTCCTTCTTTTCTTCCTTCCTTCCTTCCTTCCTTCCTTCTTTCCTTCCTTCCTTCCTTCTTTTCTTCCTTCCTTCCTTCTTTTCTTCCTTCCTTCCTTCCTTCCTTCCTTCCTTCCTTCCTTCCTTCCTTCCTTCCTTCCTTCCTTCCTCCTTCTTTCCCTCCCTCCCTCCCACCCTCCCTTCCTCTCTTCTGTCCTTTCTTTAACAAATACTTTGTTAAACGTTTTAAATATTTATGCAACTATGCATTTATTTAAATATCCTGTGAGTGCCTCCTGTGCTGGGTCCTTAGCAGGTAGTATTGTACCTAGTCATGGACCACATCCCCGCTCCCCTGGAGTGTGCTTCCAGTCGGGGATGCAGACCCAAACTAGATCAACAGATGAAAAATAAATAGATCACTAAATCGCGTTTAAATATACCAAGAGGGACTTCCCTGGCGGTCCAGTGGTTAAGACTTCACCTGCCCATGCAGGGGGTGCAGGTTTGATTCCTGGTCAGGGAGCTAAGATCCCACATGCCTCACGGCCAGCAAACCAAAACGTAAAACAGAAGCAATATTGTAACAAATTTGATAAAGACTTTAAAATAAATAAATAAATAAGGAAATACACCAAGAGTAAACACAGGGCTAAGAGAGATGATAAAGGGGAACACACTTGAGATGGGCATCCAGTGAAGCCCTCTCTGCAGAGGTGAGAGTTAAGCTAAGACCTACAGGAGCGGCTGCAGGGAACGGGGAAGATGTTTTGACAGAGGCCCTGAGATGGGAAACACCTTGTCATCCTGGGAAACTGGAGAAGGCAGGTGTGGCCACCGGTAACAGGGAGGGAGCAAGGTGCCTGTGGGGAGGCTGGGGGGTCGGCAGGAGACAGGTGATGCTGGGCTCATAGATTCCAGTAGGGAGACTGGCTTTGCAGTAAGAGCAGTGGACGGTCACCAAGGGATTTTCTGTGGGTAATTTGTATTTTAAGGCCACTCGGGCTGCTGTGTGGAGATTGATCTCTCTGGTTGGGGAGGGAAGAGTTGAAGCCTCTGGGCCTTGGGAATGCAAGAAGACAAGCTTTATTTTGGAGCATTGAAGGAGATATGAGGCCAAGGACTCTGAAAATGGGGCAGAGAAAAATATAATAACATGGAGAGCTGGGGATGCCAGGAAGAACTCACAGGTGTGTCCCTCCCCTTCCCGCCTCCTGCCCACATTCCTTCCCAGTCTGCTGGCTGTGGCTGTAACTCAGAATCTCTCGGAGCTGGAGTTAGAATCCCAGAGCTACTGGGGACCCCAGGCGTGATGCGATTCAGTCTTATCATTTTTAGTTTGGGAGACTGAGCTTCAGCAAGGGGAGGTGACCTGCCCAAGGTCACCCAGCTAGAAAGTGGCGGACAAGAACTTGAAACAAGTCAGGTCCCCCAGGCTCAGAGCTCTTTGCACCTCATCTCAAACCCTTTCCCACCCTGGGCTTTCCTAGTTGGATGCTGTGTTTAACCTCACCTGTTAGAAGTGTGCTCTGCAGTTTCTGTGCAGTGTCGTGAGCTGCCCGGGCGGGAGTGCTTTCATAGTGGTTCCCCGGTGGCACCGACAGCTTCACATCCAAGCTCGAGGAGGCGTGCCTTCCAGGCCCTCCACAGCTGATGCTCCAAGAGCTGTCACAGCCGAGCCCCCGTTGGGCCTGCAGAGATACAGCCGTGCTGCCTTCTGATGGCCAGCACCTAGACACGCTTAAGAAGGCTGGCAGATCTCTCAGGGGAGATGTCCAGAGCTGGAGAGGGCTCCCGCCCACCTCCCTCATCATCTCTTCCCTCTTTTGCATCCTGGCTGGTGATGTGGTCCATTGACCCCAGGACAGGCCCCATCACACCTCATCTCTGGTGCAAGAGAGGCTTGTTCTCAGTGTTCCCCCTCCTTCACATACTTTCTTTTGTGCACCCCTAGCATCCCCTCAGGAAGGCTGCAAAGACCGTTTTTTATTCCACTGTTTCCTCCTTCCTGCCACTGGCTCCCAGTGAGGACCTCTAGAGGTGGCACATCTCATTTGCAGAGGAAATTCTCACTTTGCTTGTCTAGACCAGTGCTTTCCAGCCAGCTCCCTGGGATGCTATGTAGAGAGGCCCCTCGGGAAGGTTGGTTGGGCGGCTGTGCCAGAGACAGCTGGTTACAACGCTCTACTGGGAGAACTCATGGAAGAGTACCTGGAAGGGTTACATTTTCCTTTCATCTTAATAATAGAATCCCTGGTTTTTAGCTGGGCACCTGGCTGCCCAAAATAAAGACTAAATTTCCCAGCCTCCCTTGCTACTAGGTATGGCCATGTGACTAGTTTCTCATCAATGGAACAGAAGCACAAGTGTCCTGAATGTGTGTTTTGAAGATTTCTTAATAAGAGGGAAGGAGGGAGCACCCCTTCTTTTTCTCAGCTAGCTAGAATAGAGAAGTGACGGTTGGCGCTTAAGCAGCTCTATTGAAACATGAGGTGGAATGTAGCATAACGATATTAAAGAATCTCAAAAACTAAGGACTCCTTTGCTAGTCCTGGACTCCCTCCCACTTGTCTTCATGTACCTGAAGGAAAAATACATTCCATCTTGTTTGACAGCCAAACCTAATCTTAAGGAATACAGCTATTCACATCACTGTATGTTGGAAATCAAAAGCCCTGTTGCCCTTTTATTCAGTGGTCATTTGCTTTGGGGGCCATGATTTGTGTTAGTAACAGAGATGTAAAGCAAAAAAAATAGTTTCCTATTTTTCAGTTAGATTAGTTTGCTAGGCCACCATAACAAAATGCCACAGACTGAGCGGCTTAAAAAGAAATTTATTTGGTCACAGTTCTGGAGCCTAGACGTCCAAGAGAGGTGTCAGCAGATTTGGTTTCTCCCGAGGCCTCTCCCCTTGGCTTGCAGATAGCCACCTTCTCACTGTGTCCTCACGTGGCCTTTTCTCTGTGAGAATCTCCAATGTCTCTCTTATGGATCAGGGCCCTACCCTAACTGGCTTCATTTTAACTTACCTCTTTAAAGACCTTATTTCCAAATACAGTCACATTCAGAGGTACTGGAAGCGAGGACTTCAGTGTATGAATTTGAGGGAACACAGTTCAGCCTATAACACCAGGAGCGTTATAACACTAGGAGTGAGTGGACTCCTAGTGGGAAGGACAGACAGAAACTAAGATTAGATTCAGACTTAAGATAACCTAGTAATTATTGTGTCTGGAGCAAGAGGTAAGAACAGAAAATCCATGTGTCAGGAGGCCCCTCGTCCTCAGTTCCAAAATTCTCCAGGGTTTGTTCCGAGTCTGGTTTTGACTTGACCTTCACCTGTCCTTGACACAGTTAATATGTCCTCCCTTGTAACATTTCCCTCATTTGGCTTCCAGGTCTCCACTCTCCTGGATGCCCTCC
>NW_020172779.1:11663812-11670024 GCF_003031525.2 Neophocaena asiaeorientalis asiaeorientalis
CCTTTGCCTGTTTCTCATCCTTTCCCTGAATCTAAATTTTAGAGAGTCACAACTGTTGCCTTGAGGCCTTGATTCTTAATTGTCTTCTCTTTTCTGTCTACACACGAGTCCTTGGAAAGCTCCTTTGGTCTTAGGGTTGTTGTGTCCTCCTTACACTGACATCTTCCAGATGTTCCCTCTCCACCGGCCTCCGGACTGGGGCGTTCAGCTGCTTCCCTGCCCATCTCCACTCGGGTGTCTAACCATCATCGCAAAATTCTCATCCTCCCCCGGTCTCCCCATTTGTGACCTTCTCCGTCTTCATTAACGGCAATGCCAGCTTTTCAGCTGCTCAGGCTACAACCTTGGAGTCGATCAACCTTAGACTTCCCTTGCTCACCCGTCATATCCAGGCCGTCAGTAAAATAGACCCAGACTACCACCTCCTCTCACCCCCCACCGCCCCTACCTTGGTGCCAGCCATCATATTTCTTGCCCTCGTGATTGCGACAGCTCTTGATGTCCTCCCCGCCTCTGCCCTTGCCCCTCTACAATGCATGCTCGAAACAGCCCAGGGTGACCCTTTGAAACAGAAGCCAGAGTATAAGCCTTCTCTGCTTCCACCGCCCTCCGCCACCGGTCCCCATCCTATTCAGAGCAGCAGCCATGGTCCTTACAGTGGTCTACGAGGTCCGTGTGACCCAGCTCTGCTGCCCCAGTCATATTCCATTTCCTTCCATCTAGCTCGTCCCACCATGCCATCCTGTCCCATCATCTCGCAGACACCCCAGCAGCTCGGCCTCGGGATTCTGCAGCTGCTGTCTCTCTCCCCACCCGCACTGCTCTCTCCGGGTCCTCCGCATGTGTGCTCAGCCGTCTCCAGCAGCGAGGCCTGTCCCGGCCGCTGTATTTAACACCCAAAGTCCCCCACGCTCTGCAGTGCTCGCTCTTCTCTTTCCTAGTTGGATGTTCCTCTGTTGCTCTCGGCAGCCTTTAATATGCCTTACAATTGTTTGAGTTCATCCATTGGTTTCCCCGATGCCACTAGAAAGTCAGCTGCCTGGAACAGCATCTGTGACATGCTAGGCATTCAGTAAATACTTATGGAGTAAATACCAAAGACAGCCCGCACAGAAAACAAACCTTTATTTCAAGCATAAACCTTTTGGTCTATATGATATATATATATATAAAGTGATAAGATATATGTGTTTTATATATTAATATATGCTTGAAATTTTCAATAAATGCCATAAATATAGCATATATATCAAGATAGACATTATATATATATATGTGTGTGTATATATGTGTATATATATATATGGCATATATCTCTCTCAAAGGCCAAAATATATTTTTTTATATATAGCCAAGGTGCCGTAATTTTTGCAAAGGAGGACACTTTCTCATTTTCTGGTTTCCCCAGCTGCCTGTCAGGATGCACTCAGGCAGCAACTGTGCAGTAAACGGGACAATTTTAGCCTCTGGTTTTCCAGAGCAGAGAGCACATCATTGCCAGAAGGTTTCTGCCTCACATCTGGCTCTCCAGAGCGGCAGGCCAGTCACAGGTGTGATGCATCAGACTATGAAAACACCAGTGGCCGTGACTCCCTGCCTGCGGTGTGCCAGCCTCTTTCAGGCCCCCTCCAGCATGAGCTCCTCCCCGTCTCCTAGGACCGTATGATGTGGCTCCATCCCACTTTCCAGTTCACCAGGACCGCTTTCCCTCCCCTCACCGTGCTCTAGGCACGCTGGCCTCTTCGTGTCCCCAAAGGCACCATCTCCAGCTCAGGGCTTTCGTGGCTGCTCACACACCTGTGTTGCTCCCTGCATTCCATAGAGCTGGCTCACCCCCACAAGACAGTTTCCAGTCGTAGCCTGTGAATGTGACCTTGGAAAACTGGGTCTTTGCTGGTGTGATCCAGTTCAGGTGAGGTCATCCTGGTTGGGTGGCCTCCACCCAACAACCAGTGTCCTGATAAGAAAGGCACAGACACGTAGGGGAGAAGGCCATGTGAAGATGGAGGCAGAGATTGGAGTGATGCTTCTACAAGCCATGGAATGTCAAGGATTGCTGGCAGGACCACCAGAGGCTAGAAGAGGCGAGGAAGGATCTTACCCTACAAGTTTCAGGGGGAGCATGGCCCTTCTGTGCCCTTGATTTCAGACTTCTCGCCTCTAGAACTGTGAGAGACTACATGTCTACTGTCTTAAGCCACTCGGTTAGTGGTACTTTGTGACGGCAGCCCTGGGAAGCCCATACCCAGCCCTTTCATCCTTTGTTTCTCAACCTAAATGCTACCTTTTGGAAGGGTTTGCCTGGACTCCCAACCACAACGCTGGTTAGATACTTGTAACACCTTTTACTTTTTCTCTACCCGGTGCTTATGACCCTGTGCTATTCTCTTTTAGAAACCTCCCCGATAGAATGTCTATGCTCTGGGGCGTCCGTGTTGTTCACTGCATGTCCTCAGTCTCCGTGTCCAGGGAGAATCTTCCACACTTACAGATTTTCTTCATTTAAATCCATCTGTGTCATAAGATCCCCAGTCAGAAAGTTGCCCTGGGCGTTTCCCCTGGAAATCCTCAGCGTACAATTATTCAAACTGAGCTGCTTAACCAATGTCACTCCTCAGTTGCAGTAGACGCCAGAGAGATGTGAGAACCTTTGAGAACTTTCCAAGCCAGGGTGCATTCTTACTGTTTAGCCTGAATGTGTTTTCCTGCTAAGAACATGAACCAGAAATGAGTTTTACCAACGGGTTAGCAAAACCTTAAATAGAAAAGAAACTCCAAAAATGTCAGTTCTCTCACACTCCCTTTCCTCCTCAACTTCCCCTCCCCACCTCCTGTCACCAGGACCTCCCAGTCTTGGCTCCTGAGTCAGGACGAATGGTGGACCTCTCCAGATTCTGCTGTGTTTTCCCTCCCTGGCTTTTTGGATGGAGAGGTCTGCTGGGTGCTTTTAAGTCCTTTTATTTATGCATTTATTTTTTCCCCAGGGCATAGAAAAGTCGTGTTTACACCACACTGTAGTTTACCAGGTGTGCAGTAGCGTTATTTTCCTCCAAAATGCAAAAGTGAGTTCAAAAAATACGTCACTGCCGGAAAATGACGTGCCCAGACAGCTACAATAGTGATATCAAAGGTCACTGATCGGGCTTCCCTGGTGGCGCAGTGGTTGAGAGTCCGCCTGCCGATGCAGGGGACAGGGGTTCGTGCCCCGGTCCGGGAAGATCCCACATGCCGCGGAGCGGCTGGGCCCGTGAGCCATGGCCACTGAGCCATGGCCGCTGAGCCTGCGCGTCCAGAGCCTGTGCTCCGCAACGGGAGGGGCCACAGCAGTGAGAGGCCCGCGTACCACAAAAAAAAAAAAAAAAAAAAAAAAAAAAAGATCACTGATCACAGATCACCATAACAAATATAATAGTAACGATGAAGTTTGAAATATTGCAAGAATTCCCAAAATGTGACACAGAGACGTGAAGTGAGCAAATGCTGCTGAAAAGATGGTGCTGATAGACTCTTAAGTCCTTTTAGAATTGACATCTCCCCTGAGACTCGTCTGTCACGTGCTATGTAGGTTTGGACTCTGACAGGTACAGAATGGCCTTTATTGAGCACCTACTATGTGCCAGCTTTCAAACTGGGCAGTTTTACCCTCTGTAGCTTCTTTTTCGTTTAATCTGTTCCAGAGATCTTCATTCACTATGAAGTGATCTCAGTTCAGAGACATTTTACTGATGAGAGCACTGAAACTCAGAGAGGTTAAGTAATTTGCCTAAGGTCACGCAGCCACTGAGTGGTGGAGCCCTTTTCAAATCTAGGCCTGTCTGACTTAAAAAGTAGTGGGGTTTTTAAAGCTCAGTTTTGCAACTGTAAAAAGCAACCCTAACTAGAAATTGCCTTATTAGTAGCAAGGGACTTTATTTTATAAGAATTTCACTGTGCCTGGGACTGCTGTGTCAGTGGTTATCAAGGAGTAGCCTGTTGGCCGGGGTTTTGACTGTTGGATTTATGGACCCAGGACCCTTGGTATGTGCTCAGGACATCCTACAGCCCCGGCAAGCACTCCGGCCAGGGGTTATCTGCTCCTGGGACTGTGCTTTCTGACTCTGGGACATCAGGCTAGCCACATCTCTGCTCCAGCCTCAGTGTCCCCGATCATAAAATCAGGACTCAGATTCAATAATCTTTATGCTGCTGTCCTGCACTGATGATCTAGGATTTTAGCATCGGGAGGCTACAACACCCAATTCTTTCATACCCCTCAAACTCAAGCCTTCCAATTATATCTAGAGCACATGGCCCACACCAAAACTTCCAAGGCATCGTGCAAGTCCCTTCTGCCAGAGGCCCAACTCTCACCCTCTCTCCTCATCTCCTTAGCTCACCTCCTCTCCTCTCCTGGAGTAAGTACTGCTGAGGGCCCTGGGGTAACTGTCTTAACCTCTCTGAGCTCCCATGTCCTCTCTGAAATGATCTCAAATGAGTATAAACCCCTACCTCATTGGCTCATTGTGAGGCGTACATGAAATGGAACAATAACCTTTGTTCACTTTCCAGGGACCTTGAACTATGCCGAGTCTTGACCTAGAAGCACATATTCTGGATGTGTTCAAATCTTGGCCGCACCTCTTACCCACTTACCCGCTGTGTGGAGTTGGGCAAGTCACTTTACTTCTCTGTGCCTCAGCTTCTTCTTTTGTAAAGTGGGAACAATACCAACCTACCCATCAGCTTGTTTTGAGGGTGAAACGAGTTCCTACTGTAGAGCACATAAAACAGTGTGGAGCGCATGGCAAGTGCTGTTATAAGAATTACCAATTCCTTTTTTTTTTTTTTAATTTTTTAAATTTATTTTTGGCTGCCTTGGGTCTTTGTTGCTGCACGCGGGCTTCCTCTAATTGCAGCGAGCAGGGGCTACTCTTCGTTGCGGTGCGCGGGCTTCTCATTGCGGTGGCTTCTCTTGCTGCTGAGCATGGGCTCTAGGTGCGTGGGCTTCAGCAGTTGTGGCATGTGGGCTCAGTAGTTGTCGCTCGCGGGCTCTAGAGCGCAGGCTCAGTAGTTGTGGCGCACGGGCTTAGTTGCTCCGCGGCATGTGGGATCTTCCCGGACCAGGGCTTGAACCCATGTCCCCTGCATTGGCAGGTTGATTCTTAAACTTTGCGCCACCAGGGAAGTCTCAAGAGTTAACAATTCTTGTTAGGTCATCTAATTCTCAAATCAGCCTAATGTACGGGGTCCTGGTATTATCCTCATTTTATAAATAGGGAAGATCAGTAACTTGGCTAAGCCCTGAACCCATGCTGGCTGGCACGGTCTTAATCTTAAGCTATACTGACACAGAGATGAGAGAGGTCGACATTTGGAGTTTAAAGGTCTGCCAGAGCCATCTTGAAATTCTCAATAAATTTTGTCTTCAAATGTGTGCTTTGTAAGTGAAGTCCTGCCCCAGTCACCTTCTCACCCCCCAAGATGGGTTCCTGGCCGCCCCATCCCTTGCCCTGGCCAAACCCGGCAGCTGCCCTCTGCTTCTGGTGGGGACCTGGGCACGGGGAGGGGCCCAGTGGTCGGGCAGAGCTGTGGACGTCTACGAGGGGCTGCGCTCCCCTGCAAGTACCCCCGGCCTGAGGGCACAGGACACGAACTAGCAAATAAAAGCCCTACAGCCGATAAAGACAGAGATTGCAGAATAAAGTAAAAAGCTTTTCTTTTTCCTTTTTGAATACGAGGCCTTGCGTTTTCATTTTGCACCTGGTGGACCTTGCTAGTTACGCAGCCGGCCCTGCGTACATAGCAAGTCATGGGTGGAAATGAAATGGCAGCTCCTTTCCCCTTTAAAACAGCGACAACGGTAACAACAAATGCGTATTCCGGGTTCAGTAATTCAGGGCAGTTTGTTCTGACTTTTGATCCACAGGTAGAGACACTCTCTTCATGCAGGCCCCAAAAGGGGTCACTTTTGCCGCTTCCCACAAAGATGGCTTCCCCAAAGCCTCCTAAGTCCTCAGTGTGATTTGCACCCAAAATATGGGCTGTTTTCCAGTCAGCAGCCCTGTTTGCTAGGGGATGATAGGAACATCTTATTTTTCCCTCCTTCTGTTGCTGTAATTCCCAATGCAGAGTGTTCTCTTTAAAAGATGCTGTGGGCGGGCTTCCCTGGGGGTGCAGTGGTTGGGGGTCCGCCTGCCGATGCAGGAGGCGCGGGTTCGTGCCCCGGTCCGGGG
>NW_020172779.1:11670197-11691961 GCF_003031525.2 Neophocaena asiaeorientalis asiaeorientalis
AAAAAAAAAAAAAAAAAAAAAAAAAAGATGCTGTGGGCAACTACTTTAAGCAAATATGGGCATCTCTGTGGCTTGCAAGGCTGGAGCCAGGCCTCGGAGGTCTGGAAGGGGCATGGAGGCCCTGCCGACGGTCGCGGCAACTCAGTGCCACCCTCAGGACTCCTGGGAAGCAATTTAGGCCACAGCGCTAGAAGAGGGAGGAATCTCAGAGCTATGGGGCGGGAGAGCTCCTGGTCTGGTCTGTCTCACGTCTAACAGATGAGAACCCCTGGGGACAGCGTCAGCAGCAACTCCAGGCGATTCCAGGGCCACTGCGACGGGCGTCCAGTGAGAGGCCTCAGATTAGAGTACGACAGCCAATGTGCTCTGCTGGGAGTGACGTCTCCTTGCTTGGGTACAGGCCCACATCCACCATATCGTGAGGATGGAACAGTCCAGGAAGAGTGAGGGATGCAGGAAGATCCTGCTAGCAGAGGCCAGTCATGGGGAAAGTTGGCCTGGGGTTGGATGGGAGTTTGGGGGACAGCTGGGCCTCAGCCAGTTTCCTTCCCTTGGATACTGTTCTGTCTGAGCAGCTGGGCCAAACTCATTTCCCCAGCTGCCTCGGGCATCTCTGAAACCCTGGATGTAACAGTGTGGACCCCCTGAGGCATCTGGGCATCTTTATTGTTAGTAAGCCTGCTCTCACCTCTCCCCCAAAGGTACCCTTTCCGTCCGCCCCGCTGCTTCTAAGAAGCATCTTCAGCCAGCAAAACACTCCTTTTCTGTTTCTCTGTTCACAGGAGAAAGAAAGGAAGAGTGGGGAGCTGGGCACAAAAGACTTAGCCCATGGTGCCTTTTTGTGAGTTTTGCCACATCTCAGATGGGGTTCTCAGGTCAGAATCCAGATTAGCACGTTGAACTCCCAACATACAGTTGAATAACTCATATGCTTTTTACTCGTTTTTACCGTTTCCTGATAGCAGTTGACCTTTACTGAGTCCTGTCTCTCAACTTGGCCCCCTTGCTGAGCTTTTCTACACACATGGTCCCTTTCCAATTGTATTGAGATTTAATTTGCATACAGCAAAATGCAAAGATCTGTAAGTATAGATTTTGGTGAGTTTTGATAAATGTATACACCCATCACCCCAATACAGGAACATAGGATGTTTCCATCACTGCAGAACGTTTCCTGGGCCTTCTTCCACTCAGCCTCCTTCCCCACCTGTACACGAAGGCGGCCACTGCTCTGATTGCTGTCACCGCAGCTTCGTTTCTCTCTTCTAGAACTTACGAATGGAAGTTTTGCTTTTTCATGTCTGTCTTCTTTTACTCCATGTAGCGTTTATGGCCTTCATCCAGGAATACCAGTAGCGGTTCCTTTTTATCACTATCTAATATTCCGTTGCCTGAATATTCCACACTCCGTTTATCCTTTGATCTATTGACAGACATTTTTTCAAATTTTTGGTGATTATGAATAAGCCTGCTATGTGCTTTCACATACAAGCCTTTTTATAGACGTGTGTCTTGGGGAAATACCTAGGAGTGGAATCATTGGCTCATATGCTAAGTGTATTTTTAACTTTATAAGCAGCTGCCAAACCTTTTTTCCAAGTGGTCATATCAGCTTTTTACTCCCACCATGAGCGTATGAGAGTTCCAATTGCTCCCCCATCCTCAGCAACACTTGCTATTGACAGTCTTTTTCACTTTGGCCATTCTAGTGGGTGTGAAGTGGCATCTCATCATTGCGATTTGCATTTCCCTGATGACTAATGACATTGCACACCTTTTCATGTAGTTATTGTATATATCTTCTTTTGCGAAGCATCTGTTTATGTCTTTCCCGCATCTGGGGAAGGGTCTTGTTTGTCTTAGCGCATTGCAAGAGTTCTTAACACATTCTAGATACAAGCCCTTTGTCAGATATATGTGCTGCAAATATTTTCTTCTATCTGTGCCTATACTATCCCTTTTAACCCTCCCAGGAAACCTAGGAAGGGGATATCATCTCCACTTTGTTTTACAGAGCCCCAAACTGAAGCACAGAGAGGCTAAGTGAAATGCCCAAAGTCACACAGCTACTCAGTAGCCGAGTGGGAATGCAGACCCACTCGTGTGTGACTCAGAGCACTGACATCCAGAAAATTCCAGGGAGGATCTCTCCATACACTAAGCCTTGTATCTCCCTGGCAGCCTGGGTATGCCAGTGCCTGGGCTGGGTTATTTCAGTTCACACTCGCTCCCTCTGCCTTGCAAATACCAGACCATCCTGGGAAGTAGCCGGCTCCCAGAACTCAGCTGGGAGCAGTGTCTTCTCGAGCGGATGCCATGGGGCTTTGAGCTGCTCTGATGAAAGAGAAACTGCGGGTGTTTTTACGGGTCTCTGAGGAAGCTGGCAGGATTACCTCGTGCCAGGAATAACAACGAGGGGCCTAGGCGAGCTCACTGCCAGCCCTGCTCTGGGAGACATCACTGGAGGAGGCGAGCCAGGTGGTGGGAAGGGAAGGGGGCCTGCGGGTGGGAGGGCAGGGCTGGGTTATTTATCCACAGCTGTCTCCAAGGAGGGCTGCTGGATCACCCCAGGGACTCTGAGCACGGGAAGGGGCCCCTGTGGTAGTCAGAGCAAAAGGCTGGGAGGTGTGTGACAGTGGGAACCACAGCCACGCCAATCATCAACATGCTAGTCAGAATAGCGAGCCTTTATTGAGGACCCCTGTGTGCCAGGCACCGTGTTTGCATTTTGCATCCCCATTAGGGGCCAGATACGGTGTAGCTGTTTTGCACTTACTAGCTTAATGCTCATAATAACCCCATGAGATACGTATTATTAAGATGCCCACAGGAGGAAACTGAGGTTCAGGGAGGTTAAGTAATTTGCCTAACGTCACATGGTTTGTAAGCGGTTGCGGTTTGAATAGAGGTTTAGCTAATTCTAAAGCCCAGTCACTTAAATGCTCTGCTGCTTTTCCGTTCACAAACTTGTGTCAAATTCCTGTTTGGGTCAAGCACTACACAGGGTGACTTGACCAGGGGAATATCATGTTGAATAAGACCCATCCCTGTCTTTGGGCCGTGTGGTTAGTTGAACGGCGGCCCCGCCAGAAGATACGTCCACATCCCAGAATCTACGAATGTGAGCTCATCTGGCAAAATAGGTTTTGCAGAGGTAATTAAGTTAAGGATCTTGAGATCGTCCTGGGTTATCTGGGTGGCCCTAAATCCAATGACAAGTGTCCTTACAAGAGACAGAAGGGAAGACAGAAGAGGAGAAGGCCATGTGAGGATGGAGTAGAGATTGGAGTTGTGCAGCCACAAGCCAAGGGATGCCTGGAGCCTCCAGACACTGCAAGAGGCAAAGAATCCTCCCCGTGGGCCTTGAAGGAAGGTTCATCAGACCCGACTTACTAGGTCCAGCCCAGACACTGGAGGGGATTATTCAAGGGCTTGGATCCTGGGAGGTGCGATCACTGGGGGCCATCGTAGAGGATGTCTCTCACAGTGGCAGAAGGCGGACTCCCACCTACTGTTTGTGTGGCTCTCCCAGGTCATCTGGCTCCGGACTGTACGTGGAACGTGTGTGGGCTCCTGAGCTGGATTCTTTATACATATTACACCACATAGTAACATTTAATGCTCACCTGAGTTCAGCAAGGGGAGGCGTTCTCACGCCCATTTGACAGAGGGGGTAACTGAGGCTCAAAAGATGAAGGCCACACGGTAGCATATAGAGTAAACCAGTGGTTCTTGACTTTGGCTGCATCAAAATCCCCAAAGAGAGTTTCTGGGCTCCATGCACAGAACTTTTGATTTAGTGGGTCTAGCATGGAGCTGGAGAGTTTGCATTTCAGAGAAGTTCTCAGGTGAAGCTGATGCTGGTGGTCTGTGGACCACACTTTTAGAAGCTCTGGAGAATCAGTGTTGCAGGGACAGGGGAACCCTGGAATGTTAGTGAATTAACAAATAAAATGTATTTCTTGCTCAAGTTGCAGTCCCGTTGGCGTTAGTTGGCTCTCGTCCATCCATGCACTGTTTGGAGCCTGTGGTCCCCAGAGTTGCCGTGGAAGAAAAAAGAAGGCAAGAGGGTCTTGTAGGATGTTTTAAAGGGTGAGGTCCGGAAGTGACTTTCCTGCCTTCTGCTCACACCGCATTGGCCAACACTCAGTCACATGGCCCCAAACAACTGCAAGGGAGACTGGGAAACGTAGTCTTCCTCAGGAGGAGGTGATGGTGCGATGAACATGCAGCTGGTCAGAGCCAGGCTAGGACTTGATCTCAGGCTCTTTCCCCCTTCATCTTTTGCTTTTTCAAGTGCTCTCAGTGGACTTTCTCATATTAGCCAGATTCAAGGGACTTTTTTTTCCTGTAAAAATTGAAAAAAGAGAAGAGGAAAGAAACGTTTCTTGGGTCCATCAGTGCATTCGGTTGCCGGCAGCCTTGTCTTCTACGGGGCCCAGGTGCTCAGCTGAACAGCTGCCAAGCACTTTGAAAGCTTGTAGCATTTCTGTAGGGGTTTCTTGCATGAGTTTCATTTCCACCATCTTAAGCAACGCAGGGTCACCCTCTCCAGCATTGGAGGAGCCCTGTGGCTACTGCTTCTTCAAGGCCTAAAGCCTGAACTCAGGGCCACAGACAAGCTCCAAGTGGAAAATATGCCGTTCCTGCCTCTCCTCACCCTGCTGCTCCAGACTGTTCCAAACGCCTCCAACACCTGCAGGTTCCAGTTTTCGTGCCTTTGGATACACTGTGACATCTGCCTGAATGCGCTCTCTTCCCTCCAGACTCAACTCAAGTGACACCAGCTTCATGAGGCCTTCATTGGTTAGTGAAGTGAACGTTCAACTTGCCCTCATTTTGGAGCAGAGGTGGGGGAGACAGGCCTCTTGGTCTATGCCTGTGGTCCAGCACTTGTCATGGCCTGTGCAGACTCTAAAGGCTTTTGCCCGTGCCTGTTTCTCCTCGCGGAATGTGAGGTGTTTAAGAGCAAAGACCGCGTGGCCTCCTTTCCTGGCTTCTTCATTACCTGCAAGACTGAGGTCAAAAGTCTTCCTGTGAAATGCAAAACCCTCCCCAAGATCCAGAGGTGAAGAGTGAAGTCTCTGGCATGGGTTGGAATCCCAGCTCTGCCACTTGTGCAAGTTTGGGCAAATTCTTAGCTTCATTGGACTTCAGTTTTCCCACCGGTACAGTTGGGCTAATAATGTTGTACGTATTCCATGAAATAACATGCCTAAAGCCCTTTGAACAGTGCCAAGCGCATGGGAAACTGTCGAGACATGCCAACCATCTCTCTCTTATCATCATTACTCTTGGTATTACCCTCTCAACCTTGGCACACGCCAGCCACAGCAACTGACCTCCTTGCTGACAGTTTTGGTGATTTTGCACGTCTCTCTGCTTTTGCACTTGGTGTTTTTCAGCTTGGATGTCCCTGTCTCTCACCTATTCATTCATTCATTTAACAAAGTTTTTGCTGAGCTCCCAACTACTCACACTCATCTCAGTCAGCCCTTCCTGGCCAGTCCCACTGGATCTACCACTCCTGTTTCGAAGTCTATTTACTTTTTCTGTATCTCTGTGACTAACTTGAGAGCAGGGAAAAAAAAAAAAGTTCTTTTCCCCACTGGATTTGACTGCTCTGAATCCAGGTCCTAATATCATGGGTGGCACGTAGTAGGAGCTTAATAAATATCTGTTGAATGAATACATGAATATCGATCATCTCCAAATCTGGCCCCAATGCCAGAGAATGCAATAACTTGGCATCAGGCATAGCAGGGGGATCTGTAAAGCTCGGGCATTGGGAGGTCCTTCAGGAAGATGAAATCAACAGCTGTGGAACAGCAGCCTGAGCTGGAATCTCTTTCCTTTAGTTACCAGGGGCTCAGCACCTCCAGAGGTGGGGTGGGAGTGGGCAGATCCCATGTGACATACTGTTTCCAGTGGATCTGGGCTTTTAAAGTGATGATTAATATTATTATTAATGATATTTCCTGATACAAGGAGAGAGGGCATCCTTTACAAGCACAGGGCTTGGTTCATGGAAAGCACCCAAGGTATGTTTGAATGATGAATGTTGGTCCAGTCTACAGAGCACATCCAGTTAGTTGACAACTATGTATTGATTGCCTTTTAGGGGTCAGGTGCTACTCTGGGTGCAGGAGATGGGGGCTGGGAGTTCTGCAGTGAACAAAATACAGAAGACCCCTGCCTTGGGGAGCTCACCTTCTAGAGGGAACAAGGAATTGAGCTAAGCTATTAGTTTGAATTTTCTCTCTCCTGCAGAGGTGGCCAGCTGCCCTCCCTGCCCCCCACCCCCCACCCACAGAATTTTCCTCTTCTTTTGTAGAGCAGTGGTTCTCAACTAGGGGGTGAGTTTGCACCCCAGAAGATATTTGACAATGTCTGGAGATAGTTTCATTTGCCATGAGCTAGGTGTGTCTGTGTTACTAGCATCTAGGAGATAGACGTTGAAGATGCTACCCAGCATCCTACCATGCGCAAGACAGCCCCACAAGAAAGACTCTTACAGCCTGCAATACCAACAGCCCGACGTGGAGAGAGAAGGGGCTTCTTAGCAAGTGACTGCATTTCCCAGCTTCCTGTGAGGCTGGGTGTGGCCACGTGACTGGTTCTCGCCAATGGTGTGTGAACAGGAGTGCGGTGCCCACACCCAGGTGCAGAGCTTTTAATAAGTGGACGGACCTCCTTCCGCTTCCTCAGGTTGGAGGAAGAGAACAACAAGGTCCCAGGTGACAACGGAGCCACCTGGGGCCCTAAATCGCCACGTGGGGAGAGCTGTCTAGCCATCAAAGACGCTCTCCTTGGACCGTCATGGGAATAAGAAATAAACTGCAGCGTTTCAACCCTATGCACTTCTGGGTCTCTCAGTGATAGCAATTTAACCTACCCTAACTTCTGTAGTCTTGACAATGGTTCTTCAACGAGAAGAATAGCCAACATTTACTGAGCACACAATATGAGGCGGACACTAAGCTGTTTAAATGTAAGATCCCATTTTGTCATCATACCAACCCTATGAAATCGGTACTATCGTTACCCTTTTTTTTTACAGATAAAGAAACAAAAGTTCAAGGAGGTGAGCAGGGCACTTAAGTACCAAATGGAAGTTTTATGCCAGATCCCAGCCTCAACCACCAAAAGCCAGTTCCTTTCTCCATCCTTAATATCTCTTCATTTGAGCATCATCTCCCCGCGGGGTCACCGTAACTGTTCTCTCTTTGGTCCCTCTGCCTCCATTGTGGACACTGCAGGTAGGCTGACTTTTTGAAAACCAAATCTGCTAACTTCATCATCTCTTGCTGCTTCTCCTTTAGGCCATACACCCTGGGCTTTGGCTGTACTGCAAGAGGAAAGGATTATTCTTTTTCCAAAATTATTCTTGCTCTGCAGAGGGAATCACAGTTAAAGTAACAAGCTTCCCCTGTGTATTCTTAAGAGTTCAAGCAAGGATTGTTTGACCATCTCCTGGGAACACTGTTGAAAGGATTCTTACATTGGGTGGGAGGTTCATTCCAACCAGCCATTGCTACGGTTCTGCAAAACACAGCTAATTGCATAATGTAAAATGAACCCAGTTTTTCAACTTCGTTCAGCTCTCAGGTTCTATTTGTTCTATTAAAGACCGTATTGACTTTGGAGAGCAATTTGGCAGTCTTACACTATAGCAACTTTACTCCTAACTACACTCCCCAGAGAACTCTCGTGTGCAAAGGAGAAATGTAGGATTTATAACGCAAAAAACTGCTAAGCTAAGTATCCGTCCGCAGGAGAATGGACAAAATAAACCCCTACAAAGAGTATGATGGAGGAGTGAAAATAACTAAACTAGAGCTACGCGTGGCAAATACAGATGAATCTCAGAAACGTAATGTTAAGCATAAAAAGCACTTCGGAGAAGGATAAGGTAGAGTATGATGTCATAAGTAATGTTATATATTGTGCCAGTCCGGGTCCCAGCAGGAAACAGAAGGCACCCTTGGAATTCTAAAGAGAAGGGAAGGAAAGAGTCATTTACAGAGGTGGCAGGTGTGATAGATTGTTTCATGGCCACAAATGCCTCCCATCCCATTATGTATTCTTCCCTTGCTGCTCCTTTCATCCAGATGCGGAATTAGTTTCCATCCCTTTTAATCTGGGCTGGTTTTGTGACTTGTTTGAACGAATAGATTATGGCAAAACTGACTTGGAGTGAACTCCAGAGGCCTTGCAATTTCTGCTTTCACCCTTTTGGAATGCTTCAGATATCACGAAAAGAAGCCCACACTAGCCTACTGGAGGCCTCATGGAGAGAAAGACCCAACCACCAGCCAACAGCAACCACCTGATACCCGAGTGAGACCATCCGGGACCAGCCAGCCCCCAGGTGAACATCGGTTGGTTATAAATGTATCAGTGAGTCCAGCCATGACCGCTGCGAGCAGAAGAGCTTCCTAGCTGAGCCCTGCTCAAATCACCAGCCCACAGAATTATGAATTAAAAAACTGGTTAATGTTTCAAGCCGGTAAGTTGTAGGGTGGTTTGTTATGAGCATACAATCAACTTTGAAGAATTAAGGAACCAAGAAGTACTGAGGCCTCTAGGAACTACCAAGGTGGGAGTTTCCACAGCAGTGTAGCAGCATTTGCTACAGGAATGCAGTGGGGGGCTGGAGTCTCATCAGGGGAGCCACCTCAGAACCCCAGAACCGCAGCAGAGATGGAGTTGGGGAGAAGTGAGTACTCCAATCTCTCTCTCTTCCTCCCACCAGTCTCCTTCCAGGCCCTCCTACTGGCTGAGCCTGGTCAGAAACCAGAAGGCAAGGGAGACGGGGAGATGCCATTTTTGGGGGTCAGCCCCCTCGGCACAGAGAATGGATGTGGCTGGGACTGGGGGCAAACGGAGAATATACCAGGACGGGGTTGCTCCCAAACAGCAGACTGTAAGGACTGCTGTTCTCATTTAAGGGAGTGAGAAACCGCACATCAGGAGAGAGGTTATCTCTGGGGAAGGAGGGATTTCTACCTTGAAGAAAGTAGGGGGTGCTTTCATATATATGTATGTTTCCATACAGGCTCCACGTGCGAGGGAAGGAAAGGCATTTTAGGCAGGCTCACTGCACCTGACTCTCCACCATGCCCTTTCACAGAAGCCGTATATAAACTAGGTGTGTAGAACCATCCCATGAGAGTGTGGGCTAAATTACCTCTTCTTCCCAGGTAAGAGGGTCAGAGGGCGAGAGCGACCCCCGGCCCTGTTGCTCGGCGCAAGGGCTGCTGAGTTTCAGATTTAAGTCCGTCCACCTCCAGCACCTTTGTCTGGATGAAAGACCCTCCCTGGTGTCATGGCAGGTACATACCTTTTGCCCATATCTGTCCGTTCCTTCTTCTCTGTTTCTCCCTTCTTTTTTTTTTTAACATCTTTATTGGAGTATAATTGCTTTACAATGGTGTGTTAGTTTCTGCTATATAACAAAGTGAATCAGCTATGCATATACATATATCCCCATATCTCCTCCCTCTTGTGTCTCCCTCCCTCCCACCCTCCCTATCCCACCCCTCTAGGTGGTCACAGAGCACGCAGCTGATCTCCCTGTGCTATGCGGCTGCCTCCCACTAGCCATCCATTTTATGTTTGGTAGTGTCTATACGTCCATGCCACTCTCTCGCTTCATCCCAGCTTACCCTTCCCTTCTTTTCTTTTCAGTTGGAGGAAGAGAGAAAATGATCCCAGAATATTATTTGTCTAAGAGGAACGTTTGAGATAAAATAGGGTATGTGAGGCCTGCCATTAATCGTCCCCACAGCACCTGGCCTAGGTGGGAGTCGGGATCTACGGTGATGGATAGGAATGTTTTTCGAATTCAGCTGTCAAAGCCCGGCAATCATCCCTGCCTCCTGGGTGGAAAATTTACAATCTTCCTCTTTAGTGGCATCTTAAGACACACAGGCACTTTTGTTTCCATGGAGAGCCCACTCTTCCCTCTAAGGTAAATTGCCCGCTTGCCTGCCCTTCCTCCCGTCTTTCCCTCTTTCTCTCTATGTCTCCCTTTCCTTCTCTTTCTCCTTCATTTGCTTCCCAATTTCCTCTACCCTTTCCTCCTTCCACTGAGCTTCCCGCCAGCAGCAGGGCGGAACGAGAGCCTTTATCCTCCCCTCAGGGGAGGTCAGTGCGTGTCCTCCCCTGACGCTCCTGTGGAGAGGTTCTCGGAAGCCTCTGGGGCTGAGAAATTTCACCCTGGATCTTTGCATTGTTATCTTCCTAAGAGCTTATTTTGCAAAGAGCTCAGAGCCGGGGAGCAAGGCGGGCCCCAGGTCCCAGGAGGATGTTGCTGGTGGCCCGAGGCGTCTCACTTCATCTCTGTTTCTTCACTTGCAAAGTGAGGCTCAGCCTCCCCAGAGCCATCATGAAAAAATGCTGGCGAGGGTGGCAAACAGATTCCTTCCTGTTAGTCACCCAGGTCACTCAGCTGACACCTCTGCCTTTTGACCCTGAAGTTTATTTATTAACAGCCTTCAAAGGGGGGCCAGGGGCCTCCTGGGGGTGGAGCCCTAAGAGGCCGAAAGCCATGGGCTTGGGCAGGTAGAGCAGGCGGGGCGCTCTGGGGCTGCCTTTGTAGTTTCTGGGGAGTTTCAGAGATGCCAGTGACCATCAAGAGCGGTGCCTGCGTGTTTGGAACCAAAGAGGAAGATAAAGCTAGTCTCAGGGCGTGTGTCTCTTGCCTGTAAGGAGCTCTAAATATGTGCCTCTGAGTGTGTTTGTACAGTGCGAAGGCGGCTCTGTGCACACCTGAGCACACCTACATGTGCCTGTGTCTGTGTGCGTGTGTCGTGTGTCTGTGAACGGATAGTATGAAGGTGAGTCTGTGCATACACACGAGCGTCTGCGTGATGTACACATGTATCGTATGAAGGTAGGTCTGTGTACACACAAGCACCCCTACGCGTGCACGTGGCAATGGTGTGTGCGTGTGTGCGCGTGCACGCCCCCCATGGGTGGGCCTCAAGCACTTTGATCAAGAGCAGAGCGACCCCCGGCCCTGTTGCTCGGCGCAAGGGCTGCTGAGTTTCAGATTTAAGTCCGTCCACCTCCAGCACCTTTGTCTGGATGAAAGACCCTCCCTGGTGTCATGGCAGGTACATACCTTTTGCCCATATCTGTCCGTTCCTTCTTCTCTGTTTCTCCCTTCTTTTTTTTTTTAACATCTTTATTGGAGTATAATTGCTTTACAATGGTGTGTTAGTTTCTGCTATATAACAAAGTGAATCAGCTATGCATATACATATATCCCCATATCTCCTCCCTCTTGTGTCTCCCTCCCTCCCACCCTCCCTATCCCACCCCTCTAGGTGGTCACAGAGCACGCAGCTGATCTCCCTGTGCTATGCGGCTGCCTCCCACTAGCCATCCATTTTATGTTTGGTAGTGTCTATACGTCCATGCCACTCTCTCGCTTCATCCCAGCTTACCCTTCCCTTCTTTTCTTTTCAGTTGGAGGAAGAGAGAAAATGATCCCAGAATATTATTTGTCTAAGAGGAACGTTTGAGATAAAATAGGGTATGTGAGGCCTGCCATTAATCGTCCCCACAGCACCTGGCCTAGGTGGGAGTCGGGATCTACGGTGATGGATAGGAATGTTTTTCGAATTCAGCTGTCAAAGCCCGGCAATCATCCCTGCCTCCTGGGTGGAAAATTTACAATCTTCCTCTTTAGTGGCATCTTAAGACACACAGGCACTTTTGTTTCCATGGAGAGCCCACTCTTCCCTCTAAGGTAAATTGCCCGCTTGCCTGCCCTTCCTCCCGTCTTTCCCTCTTTCTCTCTATGTCTCCCTTTCCTTCTCTTTCTCCTTCATTTGCTTCCCAATTTCCTCTACCCTTTCCTCCTTCCACTGAGCTTCCCGCCAGCAGCAGGGCGGAACGAGAGCCTTTATCCTCCCCTCAGGGGAGGTCAGTGCGTGTCCTCCCCTGACGCTCCTGTGGAGAGGTTCTCGGAAGCCTCTGGGGCTGAGAAATTTCACCCTGGATCTTTGCATTGTTATCTTCCTAAGAGCTTATTTTGCAAAGAGCTCAGAGCCGGGGAGCAAGGCGGGCCCCAGGTCCCAGGAGGATGTTGCTGGTGGCCCGAGGCGTCTCACTTCATCTCTGTTTCTTCACTTGCAAAGTGAGGCTCAGCCTCCCCAGAGCCATCATGAAAAAATGCTGGCGAGGGTGGCAAACAGATTCCTTCCTGTTAGTCACCCAGGTCACTCAGCTGACACCTCTGCCTTTTGACCCTGAAGTTTATTTATTAACAGCCTTCAAAGGGGGGCCAGGGGCCTCCTGGGGGTGGAGCCCTAAGAGGCCGAAAGCCATGGGCTTGGGCAGGTAGAGCAGGCGGGGCGCTCTGGGGCTGCCTTTGTAGTTTCTGGGGAGTTTCAGAGATGCCAGTGACCATCAAGAGCGGTGCCTGCGTGTTTGGAACCAAAGAGGAAGATAAAGCTAGTCTCAGGGCGTGTGTCTCTTGCCTGTAAGGAGCTCTAAATATGTGCCTCTGAGTGTGTTTGTACAGTGCGAAGGCGGCTCTGTGCACACCTGAGCACACCTACATGTGCCTGTGTCTGTGTGCGTGTGTCGTGTGTCTGTGAACGGATAGTATGAAGGTGAGTCTGTGCATACACACGAGCGTCTGCGTGATGTACACATGTATCGTATGAAGGTAGGTCTGTGTACACACAAGCACCCCTACGCGTGCACGTGGCAATGGTGTGTGCGTGTGTGCGCGTGCACGCCCCCCATGGGTGGGCCTCAAGCACTTTGATCAAGAGCCGCCACTTATTTTGCATCCGGCTCGAGGGTCCAGTTACAGAACATGAATCCTTAGCATACAGTGAGAACGTTCAGATGTTCAGCTGAGCGGATGAGGTTGGTTTGGGAGGCTCGGTGCCCTACACAGAAGCCCCTCTATCCCCACACTGCCTGCGTGGGAGTGAGGCCTTTGCCTGAGAGCAGATCTGTGTCCCTGTGGCCTCGTTTTGCTCTGGGATGGGACCTGGTGGCAGGGAACTCAAGCTCAGGTGTTCATGCATTTCCAGAATTTGTCTGATTTTAATCAGGATTTCCTTAGGAGTAACTGCATGTGTGTGTGTGCTTGGCTCCAGCTAAATATGTGGTGATGCTTCTTTCCTTCTATCCTTCCTCCCTCGCGCCTTCCCTCTCCCTCTCCCTCCCACACATACTGTGCATCTTCTCTTTGCCAGGCCCTGTTCCATGGGCTAAGGATGCAAAAATGATTCAGAAATAGTCCCCATCGTGAGAAACAACCAGTGTATTTAGGGTAAAAGGTAAGCAAGCTGCAGTAACAGAACATAGCCATGGAGGGGGACACCGGGCATTCTGGGGGCACAGACGGGAGCCCCTTGTCTCTCAGGGACCCCATGAAAGGCTTCCAGGATACAGCGACGCTTGAACTAGATCTAGAAAGTGGAGGAATTCACCAGCTTTTTAAGAATAGCTGCTATTGTTTTCAGGAGATGGTACTTTGGGGCACAGGACAGAGTCATCTACTCACGTTTGGAGGACTCTAAGAGGTCATAGGGCCTTTGTTAAAAATGATTGGTCTGTGATACAGCTTTGTACTAGAAAGATCCTGAAATGGGATGGCAAGCAATGCAGGGCAAGCAAGGATTAGAAGACGGGCCCTCTTTACTTCTATTTGCCAATTTAGACTTCCGAAGGAGGAAGGAATAAGTGTGAAGAAGGGAATGTGCACTTACTGAGCGCCTACTGTGTGTCAGGCGCCTCTGGTCTCATTTTGTCCTCACCGACAGCTCTGTAGGTAGTAGGTTGGTTAACCCCATTGTACAGCTGGGGAGACTGAGACTCAGGTCTCAGACCAGGCAAAGAACAGGACTTTGAATCACAAGGTATATGGCTCAATTCCCAAGCCTGTGCCTCTTTCCAACAAACCCCATTGCCTGCAAGAATCTTCTATAGAGAACATAGCACTGTGGCCGATAGACTTCTTGTCAAGGGTCATAAACTTGGAATTCAATATAAAGTCACTACTGTTCCTCCCCCAAAGAAAAACCCGAATGCCTGCCCCTTTTGAAAAAACAGCATGTCTTGGTGGGACGGGCTATTAATATACATCGTCATGACATCAGTATCGCAGGCTCTTTCTTTTGGGGAGCCAGGATGTTGCTGATTTGCATACTGCTTTACATTCATTTGCATTTACTCTCCATATGCAAAATCAAATGCAGCTAATTAGTGCAACCTTGTTACAATGAGAAGCAGGCCCAACCTTCTGTGCCAGGGCATATGGAGCCCAGAACTGGGACCCAAACCACCCAAAGCCAGTCACATCTTGGGTCAGACACACTGGAGTGTTGAGAGGGAGATGCACACCCTGAATGAAAAATAGGATGGCTGAGTGTCATTATCTTTCAACTATTGTCCCTTTTGAAGTAACTGTGGCAGAGCGAGAGAGTGAGGGGAGAGAGAGAGAGAGAGACGGAGATCAAAGGATGTGGCAGAATTTCCTCGGAGAAAGAGCACAGAATTTGGAGCCCAAAGGCCTCAGATGAAATCAGCATTGGAGTTTGGCTTTGCCACTTTCAGGCTGTGTGGACTTGTAGGGATTACATGGGGAAAAAATGGATGAGAATGTACTTTGCAAATGTTAGAGCACATTATAGAGGTCAGGGCTCCAGGCCAGGCCACCCTGTGACAGAAGGCAGCACCAGGGTCAGCTGGGGACAGAGGCTCACAGTCTTGCAGGGTCCAGACCCCAAATATGATGGGAAATATATCTATGTCTGTGTCTCTGTCTCTATCCCTATCAGCTAGCATTTAATGAGCACACGGACCAAACGCTGTGTTAAGCACATCACAATCATTCTTTCACTTAATGATTGCCGTGAACGCTCTGAGAGGCAGGTATCATTATGACCCCATTCACAGATACCACCACGGCAAAAACGTGCCTGCCAAGCACACCAAGGTAGCTCTTGCCAAATGATTAAGAACCTTCTCTCCCGAGCAGTGATGGTGACATTCATGGTTTACACTGCCCTACCCCGCCCCCCTTTTCTAGCCTCCA
Organism: Neophocaena asiaeorientalis asiaeorientalis; assembly: GCF_003031525.2. Lineage (NCBI taxonomy): Eukaryota > Metazoa > Chordata > Mammalia > Artiodactyla > Phocoenidae > Neophocaena > Neophocaena asiaeorientalis. The sequence continues at coordinate 11,685,265 of NW_020172779.1, forward strand.
TGCAGACTATGGTCTTCTTACTAAACAACTTCTTTCACATTTGCCTAGTTGGGACCATTTTGATTTGGTTTTGGCTTTTATTCTGTGTCCTCTGAGGACTCTTCTGTTTTTTTTCTCACCTGGTCATTTTGATTAGACTTGAGTATTTCAGCTCCATAGTCACATTTCATTACTTAGGACAGCCTCTTCAGAGAGCAGCTCCCATCGACCAAGGCAGATTGCATTATGGTTCACAAATTGGGATTTGTAAACCATGATGGAGGTGGGATTATACCCCATGAATATGTAGCCTGGCCATGTGGCTTTGCTCTGGCCAGTGACGTGTGAGTGGAAGCAATACGTGTTGCTACTAGGCAGAAGACAGCGTGTGGTTTGTCATGTATTTCTTTCCCTTCTGACCTGATGCCCAGCTATGTTCTAGATAGGATCTGCTCCACAACGGGGCCCTGGAATAGATGCACCGTGGAACTTCTGGCGGGCAAGTTACGTGAATAAGAAGTAAATCTCTATTGTTGCAAGCCTTCGAGCCTCGGAAGATTATTTGGTTCAGGGGATTACAGCCTATCCTGATGGAAACATTCTCTTTCTACTGAATATTATGAGATCAGTGCTCGTATGAACTGACTAGTTATATTGTAGATAACTGGACACTTATCCCTATGATATTGTCATCACTCAAAATATTGTGTACTTCCATTTTGAAAACTGCTTTAAAATTATAAAAGTCCTACTACTACTGACAACAGCTAATGCTTTGTAAGCATTATCATATTTGATCTTGACAACAGCCCTGTGAGGTAGGTTCTCTTAACTTCCATTTTCCAGACAAGAGAAACACGATCTCAGAAATGCTCAGTAATGAGTCAAGAACACACAGCTAAGAGGAGGGTCAAGATTTAAATCTGCATTCTTCTCAGGTACAAACCCTAATGTCATTATTTTCTACTCATACTTTCCCCGACAAAATGGATATTAACAGGCTGAGTCACACACCTGACTCATCAGGGATGATTACAGGTATTTTGGCTGCTTATAAAAAATCAAAATAGTTATTGAGTAATGAAAATCACATTGGTCTTGATATTAGAAGCTACCGGGGGGGGGGGGGGGGCGGTCGGTTTGTAGCTATTTCTTATAAGTGACCTTATTACGTGACCTTGGGCTAGATTATTTTCCCCCTCTGCACCCTGGTATTTTCATCTGTAAAATGGAGCACTTTGCTTCAGACCACATGGTTCACGAATCTGAAGGATGGGGTCCTTCAACCCCCTAAAAATGTATGCAAAACATTGTATGTGTATTTTTTTCTGGGTAGCGGATCCATAATATTCATCAGGTCCTGGAAAAGTTCTGTAACACCCTAAAGATGAGGAACTCGAATTCTCTCCTTTGTTGAGTATGACTTATCCCTTTCCCCAGAAGAAGTGGGTGTAGAAGCAAGGAGAATTCAGGCTGACTAAATCACATTTCAGTCGTATAAGTTGAGTGTCAGTTTTATCAAAGAATAACTGGAAGGCAAGCTGTATCAGTTTAGTAAAAATAATCATTAAAACATGTTTCTGTCTCACATTCCTGTGGCTCCTTGCCGCTTACGCTGCACAGAAGCTGTTCTTTTGTCTTCCTGGCCAGGGACTGTGTCATTAGTTGTGGCTATTGGTCATTTCCTGTCTCGCTCAGCCAAATAATCATGTTATTTTGACTGGGATGAGAATGGGTCCAGAGCTGTGAACTTGGTCTCACAGTGACTGTCAGATGCCTTTCCTGGAATGTGGGAGGAAAAGAAAACAGGGCAGGAAAATAACATTCATGGAGTGTCTACACTAACCAGACTCTCTGTTGGCAATTCATTCATCGTGATAAAGTCATGCATGTCTCTTGCCAACCAATGTTTATTGGGTACCTATCATACCTTGGCCACTGTTCTAAGTTCTGGGGATATAAAAGTGAGCAATCAGACAAAAAAGTCCCCACATTCCTGGAATCTATGTTCTGGTGGGAGAGATAAAATATATTAGTAAAAAAATTACTAAACTATATATGTTTCACATATGCTACTTCAGGACAGTATGGCAAGATGTCCTACATAGTATGACCTCAATATTTCAGGTGAGGAAACTACGGATTAGAGACATGAAATAACTCAACCAGTGTCACATAACAGGTAAAAGAGAATGACTTGAGCTTTCAAAGTTAGATTTTTCTGACTCCCAGATTGCCTTTCCCTCGGAAAGCAGTGGCCATGACCTAAAAGATAATCTTTCAGCTGTGAGCCTTTGAGTCAAACGTTGCTGAGGCTAATTCCATCCTGATGGAGATCTGAGTTTATACAGAGAAGGCTCACTCCCCTACCCTATTTGTACCCAGTTTGAAAAGTTTGGGGCCATAATTTATTCAAATCAGTTTCTTTCCCCTTCTATCTTTTACTTCTTCTTGGATTCTAATTACACACATGTTGGATCATGCTTGACATTGTCTCACAGGTCTCTGAGCTTCTGTTTACTTTTCTTCAGTATTTTAAATCTCTGTTGTGTGGATTGGAGAGTTTCTATTGATCTTTATATTACATATTCACTGGTTGTTTTCTTCATTCTTTATCTGCTCCTTCATTAATACCTTATTTTGAAAATTTGTCTGATAATGACAACATCTTTTCCCATGCAATGACATTTTGTATTGCCTGACTTTTTCTCCTGCGTATGCATTCCTCTTTTCTGTTTCTTTGCACGTGTAGTCATTTTTGGTTGAAAACTGGACATTGTAGATAATACATAATAGTAAATCTGTATTATGTTGTCTACTTCTGAGGATTATTGGATTTTTGTTATAGTAAGCACTCGACCTGCCTGGATTCAAAGGTATGTAGCACCTGATATTTTTGCTCTATTCCTTTTTTTTTTTTTGTAGTACGCGGGCCTCTCACTGTTGTGGCCTCTCCCGTTGCGGAGCACAGGCTCCGGACGCGCAGGCTCAGCGGCCATGGCTCACGGGCCCAGCCGCTCCGCGGCATGTGGGATCTTCCCGGACCGGGGCACGAACCCGTGTCCCCTGCATTGGCAGGCGAACTCTCAACCACTGCGCCACCAGGGAAGCCCTTTGCTCTATTCTTATGGCTTCCCACTGCTGCTCTTTTAGTGTGGCTCTCTGGGGGTCTCCCAGGTGCCCGTGTAAGTTGGTTATTTGCCAAGAATTTGGGCAGCAATGGGACTCACACTTTCAGTAGTTATTTTTTTCTTCTATGATTCTCCCCTACTTTCTAGTTTGTCTGCTGATCTCGGGTTCTATTTCCTGCCATGTCAAGCCCATAAAACTTTAGTTTTCTGCTACCCAAGCTGTGCAAAATTGGGCATACACGGAGTTTAAGAACAAAACAAACCCCTGGAGTTAAAGAACAAAACAAACCCCCGGAGTTAAAGAACAAAACAAACAGATCTCACCCATTGCAGCTCTACCTTTAGAGTAGGCTTCCTCCCGATCTCTTCGCGCTTTTTCCTGGCCCCTCTGAATCTCTTCTGTAAATGCAGAGTTTAGTGGCAGCCAGGGATTTGGGCAGAGATTACACTCAGTATTTACATCTCATTACTTCTGTGGTTCTCTCATTGCCAGGAATTCCTCTTTCAATTTTCACCTGCTTTCCTAGCCCTATATTCTGATCTCTGGCACCTTGGGTCACAGAGGCTTCGGGTTTTCACAGTTGTAGCCCTGAGGGTTGTGGAGCACCTACGGGTCAGAAATCCACAAATTCCCAATTCTTTCCCCTTACAGTTGTGGTTTTTTCAAAATTAAACTCTTCTCTGGCTTCTGCCTTTGGATGCTTTCCAAAGCCTCTGAATAGTTTTTTGTTGTTGTTGTTTGTTTGTTTTTAAATCGGGTTTTTATAATAGTCATCTACAGGAGGAATCATGTGACCATTCCATTCCTGTGCCATTTCTTCTCATTGGATTTGACTCTGGGAAAAATTTAAGACGTGCAGGGTGGGGTGAAGTGTTTGTCTAGTTCAGACATCTTGCTAGGCTGAGTCCCTTCTTTGGACTTTGGTCTCATTTCGTTTCTCTTTGTCTCCTGTGTAAGTCATAGAGGCTGCGTCCCCATGTGAAATGTAAGCTCTGGAGGTTAGGGCTCTGTATGCAGTTAAGCTGGAGTAGACAAAGAGGCAATAATGATCCTAATCCTTGCCTGCAAGGAGAAGTCAGTCTTACTGGGGCGATGTGTAGATGAGCCTGGAGGAACTTTGACGGTTCAATGCTGAGTAACGTGTTGCTGACCATTGTGCTATAGAAGTTCAGGTGCCATCTGCTTTGCAACACATTGATTTAGAGATGCAAGTTTGAACGTAATAGAAAACACCTGTGTGCTTTCTTTTGCAAACTCAAGTTTATTCAACTCTCCTCTTTTGAATCTATGATTGGAATGTATTGTTTTTGCCTATCCAGCACCTACCCTACCTTCTGGTCCAATATCCCAATTTTTCCTTGGGGGACTGTCCTGGAATCGTCCACAGGAGTGGTGACTGAGTGGTGTGAGCATGTATTCAGGCTAATTAGAATATCCCCTCCTCTGACTACAATGATTAAAGAATGTAATGTGATCCACGTTGGTCCACTGTGATTCATTCCCTAGACGTTTGTTGGAAACTTAGGGAAAAAGATGTCCTTCATCTGGAATTGATGAGAAGATAGGATATAATCTTTACTAACTTGGCACTACCAATAACTGCAGATAAAAATAAAAAATAAAATAAAAACGTGGACCTGGCCATTTGTCCTTTCAATCCTATTTCTGGAGCTATGGAAGCCACCTTGACATCTCTTGGGAAGAGTCTGCTTCAGAGAAAGCAACACAAGAGAAATTAGACGTGAGAGATGAGATAAGGCGTTCATTTGGGTTCCTGAAATTAGATATGTCTGACCTTTTTTATACCTGAAGTTTATACCTAAACTTTTTAGTTACCTGAGCCCATAAATTCCTTTTATGCCTATGCCAATTTGAGTTGAGTTTCTGTCACTTATAACCCAAGGAGCCCTGACTAAATAATAATAATTTGTTGTCACTTTAAGCCTCTACGAGATAAGATTAGAACTGATGGGCTTCATGATTACAGTGGGTTGAATAGTGTCCCCTTAAAATTTATGTCAGCCTGGACCCTCAGAATGTGAGCTTATTTTGAAATAGGGTCTTTGCAGATGTAATTAGTCGAGGTCTCTAAATCCAATGGCTGCTGTCCTTACAGGAAGAGGTGAGGACACACAGAGACACAGAATAGATGAAGATGGAAGCAGAGATTGGAGTGGTACACCTATAAAGACAAGGAAGTGAAGGATTACCAGGAGCCACCAGAACTTGGAAGAGGCAAGGACGGATCCTCCACTAGACCCTTCAAAGGGAGCAGGGCCCTGCCAACACCTTGACTTCAAACTTCTGGACTGCAGACTGTGATGGTATAAATTTCTGTTATTTTAAGCCACTCTATTTGTAGTAATTTGTTATGACAGCCCTAGGAAATTAATGCAATGATCTAACTCCTGCTTCTTTTTCCAACCTCATCGTAGAGACAGCAGATAATAGTACAGACCCTGACACTGGGCTTTCCGGATTCTACTTGTGGCCTTTTCACTTTAACCTTTCTGAGTCTCCGTTTCCTAAGGGAGCTGATGACAGTAATAATTCACTTCTTAAGTTTGTTGTGAGAATAAAATGAGTCACATTTAAAGGCATTTAAAGCAGCTTTTGACACAGATGACACACTCAGGAAATGATGGTGGTTGTTATTATTATTATTTTGTATTTACATTACCATCACCACTGTCTCCTGTGAAGTTCCCACAAGCGCTGCTTATTCCAACTATAGGAAAATATCTGTACTTCCGCAAATGAAACTGAGGCCGGGAGAGTTTAAGGAACTTCCTGCCCATGATCGAACAGCTCCCGTGTGTCAGATTTGGAATTCAAATCCTGGTCGGCCTGTATCCATGCCAGGCGCTATGGGTCATTCCAGAGTAAGAGTAGTGAGTGGCATAGAAGGACCCCTGTATCTCCCTCTCTTTCCCTTTATCCTGAGCCCTCTCCTCTAGCTCTGTCAAGACTTTTGATACCGTTCAGTTAAGACTGTTGTCTTGGGTGATGGTGTGCACTCTGAAAGGGATTGTGACTCTTTCTGAGGCTGACTGGAGTTTTCTTCTCGAGGATAATAGGCCCCTCTTCCTGTCTCTAAAATCGTTAAATAGCTTTGTTTTTTGGCGGTGGGGGGGAACTTAGAAATCTCATTACTCCCATTTGTGCTATTTGCAATCAGTCAAGACATGCCCTAAAAGCACATTTTATATGCTCAGAAAGAGACAGACTGGGAAGGAAGCGTCGTAAACCTGAAGCAGACATTTCTGATAAAAGCTTGCAGAAAACACAGTCTTATTTACCTCAGTGTTCTGCAAACTTTGCTATGGAAACGTTGTATTGATTCTGTCTCCGTCTCTGTCAACATGGTTACCCTTTGGGTCAATATATCCTGATTATCTATTGCAGGGCAGTTTGGAATGAAGAAATGGGTTTCTGATGTTTCTACCCAAGTTTTCTTTGTGTTAAGGTAATTTTTTTGACACTCTGCCAAAACCCCAGAGAGGAGCTACCAGCATCTCTCTCTCTCTCTCTCTCTCCCCACACACACACACACACACACACACACACACACACACACACACACACA
>NW_020172779.1:11691980-11706990 GCF_003031525.2 Neophocaena asiaeorientalis asiaeorientalis
ACACACACACACACACATACACACACACAGACACATACACACACACACATATGCTGATCTATTTATCTATGTTGATATCTATATTTACCTGTTTATAGATAAATATACTTATTTATCTATAGATAAGTATCAGAATATATAGAGATATAGATACAGATGTGCATACATATACAAATATATAAATACAAATTACATTATATAAATGAACATACATATTCATATAGATAAATGTACCTATAATATTTCAATATTTAAGTATAATTTGTATATGTATTAAAGCTCCCATCTCTCTCATCATAGGTGTTTTCCTTCGTGCCTTCCTTCTGCCTGGCTCTCTCCTCTATGGCTCTGTTTCTCTTCTCGTATCTCCATGGTTCTTGCAGTGCCTTCGGTTTACCCAGTTCTCTCGTCTGCATTTCTCCATTTTTATCTCAGTCCTCTTTATCTCTCAATAAAACTGCCATTGTCTATCTGTCAGGAGAAAATAATTTTTTCCCCTAAGTCTGGGAAGAATTGCCAATCCCATTAGCTTTCCCTCCTTCCTAAGCTGTTATGTGTGTATCAAGAAGTCGTTTTTATTTTTTCTCTCCTCCTGCCCATTGCCCATCCTGTTACATCAAGTTTTATTCCGTAAGACTCTAGAGCAGGGGCCGCAAACGTTTCCTGTAAAGGACCAGATTGTACTTATTTTAGACTTTGCAAGTCATATAGTCTCTGTCACTGTTACTGGTCTTGCCACTGTTGTGTGCAAGACCACGTGTAAACGGACAGTGTGTACAACTTTGTTTACAAAGATAAAGCAGTTTGCCAACCCCTATTCTAGAATACCCGCTGTGGGAGATGGGGCACCTCCTGATGTGGCTCTGATTTTCTCCCTTGCTCTCACCCTTGTGGTGTGGTTGCCCAAGATGACACAGAAGGAGCAGAGCCAGGATTGGAATGGACTGCCTGAACCCCAGCTTATGCTTATTTCCACTTCACCACACTTTTCTGAAGAACACAATTATGATCTGCTCAGGCAGAGAGTGGAAGTCCTTCTCCTTTGTCAAAAACCTTTAATGGTTCCTCATCGCGCACTTGAGAAGGAGTCGTTCCCTAAGCCTGGCATCCAAGTCCACCAAAGCAGGAATCCATCGTCCTCCTTTGAGTGTCTGGCCCATTGTGCTTTACCTAAAATTTCTGCTGCATCCATCCATATTTGCTCACTCACTCTCCTCTAAGCATCTCAGGTGCATTTCCATTGCTGTTCCCAGCTCTGTGTGGCTCCCCTCGATGGAGCTCCTTTTTATTTTCCTACCCACTTATATATGTCTTTCTCTTTCCTGATGTCTGTGCATCAGTCCAGGAAAAGATGCTAATTGTCCCCATTCAGTCACACAGCCACCACTGGGCAAGTCTTTATTGCAGTGGGATTGGTTTTTGTGATGGGGCTCCTTGTATCCACTCCTGAGCCTGGGGATTGGGGTGGGCTACTCTGATTGAAGTTATATTAGGACCATTTGCATCAGAGGAGGGGAAGGTCCTCCAAGGTTGCAGAGGTCTTGGGCAGACCAAAGCAGCGTATATCCACTACACAGGTGCCTATAAGTGTTCTTAAGACATAGCTTTGATTGTGCCGCTTCCCTGCTGCAAGAAATAAAAGGAATCAGTGCTTCAGCATGGCTATCAAGGTCTGGGGTCATGAGGCTCCAGGACTGTGGATGTAGGACCTTCCTGGAAGAGCTGGTTGGGTCACTGAGTACTTGAGGCCAAGGTCCTTGTACTCCCAAACGCTGTCTTTACATGACTATCAAACTGGACTTTCTAGAAAGCACCAGTCATGTTCCAGCTTCCTTCTTATTTGTTTCTGATATTCTCTCTCTCTGGAATGATCTCTTCTCACTCCTCTGAATCCTCATGGAAGAAGTGCTTTACTTAAGATGCATTCTGATCATTTTCTGAAGTCTTTCCTCATGTCCCTCTGCTTGAATCTTCACAGCCTCCAATTTATGTTGATCTTTATTTTGTGCACTTGTATCCTGTCCTCCAGGATAACACTGAGTAAGCTGAGTGCAGGGGTTCCTTTTGCTGATATATTTTTGTATCCTCTCTTGTTCATAGAACGTTCCTTTCACATAGAAGACACAGTTAGTATTTGCTGGATTGAGCTTAATTGAACAGTCTGTGTCATTCATTTAGTATTTACATTTGTAACTTCTATTGTTAATTACTTATTTAGGCGTATTCTTCTAAGTTGTATCACCATCGCCTAGGTCATCACAAGATGTATTATTCAATGGGCTAAGTGCTCACTGTGCGCCTGCTCTGTGCCAGGCGCCATGTTAATTGCCGTGACCACAGCAGAGAACACGGCAGGTCCGGTCGCTGCCTCTGTGGAGCTTCTAGTCTGGAGTTAGACAATAAAATGTGTACCTGTGGAACCAGGTGCTGAATGCTAAGATGCGGGAGGGTTGGAGGAGCTGCCAGAGAATATGAGTGGGTTTGGAGGAAGGGTCACTTCATCCACGTGTGTAAGGTGAATGACTTAGCAAAGTAACAGGTGAAAACTAGCCATTTCCTTTCTTGGTTAGATCGGGTATCCCCTCTCCAGTTTACCCTGAACCCACGCAGGGCTAAGCCCCTCTTCTATTCTGCTGGGTTTCCATGGTGCTCTCTTCTCTTCTTTCTCAGTGCATTTAACACATTATATTGAAATCTGCTCTTTAAAGTCTGGCTTACAGAAAACAGATTGCATCTTGCTCAACCGGTCCGTCTCTGAGTGTCTAGCGCTATGCTTGACACATGGTGCACAAGAAACGTCTGTTTAATGCAAAACTAAGCTAACCAGGGTGAGCCTGAGTTGGGTTGGGAGAAACGAGAGGTTTATCTGAAAGGTGCACAGACAGTGGTCACCTTGTGGCCTGCATAAGGCACTCCAACTGTTCATAATGGCCCCTTGTTACAGAAGGAGGGCGGAAGGCGCCAGGTTACAGGGACAATGGCTGATGTTCTGATGTTGTTTGAAGCCAGATAATCTCCCAGCTTCAAATAGGGAAGCCTGTGACCCTCTGTGCTAGACATGAGGACAAGTGACCTTGACATATAACTGCTGGTTGAGAGATGCAGTTATTATCTTCCACCAAGAGGTTACTGGAAAGTACACCTCCCTCCTAATTCTGAAAGCCAGGGCCGTGACCTTGTCTCGGGCTCTGTCTTGTTTTGAAGAAGTCTGTGCTTTGGCACGTGCATCTGTTTTCCTTCTTTAGAAACGAAAATAGACTCAGTCCTTGGGTAAACTGTATTTTCTGGTGGGGGAGGGGTGCCGAAGTGGCATCAGCAAAAGTTGAAAATGAACACTGGGCCAGCAGATGCTCTTGGGCATCGTCAGAGATACCCCGTGCAGTGGGAAGGAGTAGAAGACAGAGTTGTGGCAGTTATATCCACTCTCGTCAGTGATGTGATAACTACCCACTGTTATCATTGTTCACATTTCACGTTCACTGTGCCCTAACTATGTGCCACGCACCGTGTCAGTCACTTTACATGGACATCCTCATTTGTTCCAGAAAACAACCTCGTGCAGTAGGGACTACCAGTATCCCCGCTTTGCAGAAAGGAAACTGCGGCATGGAATAAATGACTGAGCACTGTTCTGTTCCAAGTAGCATGCTAATGGGCACATAGAGCCCGCGAAATCCTCCCAACAGCTCCCCGAAGTAGGTCCCAGTATCATCCCTCTTCTACCAGTTATCCATGAGATAACTGAGACCCTAAGAGGTGAAGTCATTCACTCAGGGTGAAGCAGTGAATGGAGTTGGAGTTGGAACCATGTTTGCTTGTGTTAGGGACCCACTGAACCCCTCACTTTACTTCATAGAACAAATCTGCCTTTTCTGCCAGATATGTGTTTGCAGGTGACAAGCAGCTTGGGGAGTGTCTGGGGTCCTAAGAGTAACCAGGACATCTGAAGTTCAGAGACCTAAGTTTTTGGGGGTTTTTTGTGTTTTTTGTTTTTTTTTAATTAAAAAAGACAATAGCACTCATTAACTTTGTGTCGCTATATGCAGGGACGTGGCCCAGATTATTTTAAATTCTAGCAGCTCCTCTATGATATGGTAGCCATTACCCCTGTTTTACAACATGGGGAATTGAGACTTTGGAAGGCTAAGCCACCTGCCAAAGGTTACTGAGCTACTCAGTGATGAAAGAGGGCTCTGAATCTGGCTCTACCTAAGCCAGCGTGAGCTCTACTATGAGAACTTTACCCTGGCTTTCAAGTCTATACCCATTACTACCATTTGATATGAAAAACCACAGGGCAAAAATCTCTAGGAAGATAAAATTATACCTGGACAGGTTAAATCTTTTAATACAATCCAAACAGTTAGCCATATTAAATGTTTATAGTCAAGACTACTGCCTAGAGTGTCATTCTTGAAGGGCTGGCTTCATGTGTATCCAGCCAGGGGATGTCATATAGGGCCCTGTGCTCAGCCGAGCTCCATGCTTGGTGTAACGTTCTGCCATTGCCATCTTGAAATTCTCAATCATCTTATCTTTGATCTTGAATTTTATACATGAAGGGCCATGGAACACATAAGTGATGAGAGGAGACAGGCACAGTATCGCACCTGTGGTTTAGTGCCACTCCATTCACACATAGTGTTTGCCGTGCACCACGATTCTGGAGGAAGCTTAGAAAACTATGCACGTTTAAGTTAATAGGTTGGGTTCAAGTTGCTGCTCCATTCCTTTTAACTGTGAGACCTGGGATGTCTGCTAAAGTACCTCTCACTTGGACCATTTTCCATCTGCCCAGACTAATCAGCTCAAATGTGTCTCCTCCCCGAATCCCTACCTGACGCTACTTGAGAAAACTGGGTATAGAGAATTCAGGTGTATCCTTCAGTGTCCCACAGTTTAATCTTGGATTCACATCTACCCATTATGCTATACTGTTATAGTTTCTCAAACATGCCATTCTTTCTCCTGCCTCAGGACCTTTGCACATGCTGTGACTTAGGTAAACTCTTCACCACACTCTCAAGCTGGCCTCACAAGGCTGCCTCCTTCTGATCCTTCAGTCCTCAACTTCATTTCCCTCCTGCTTGAGGAGTGCTTCCTTGACCTCCAGTTTTCAGGTTGCCCTATGGCTCTTCTCTCCCAAAGCACCTTCCTCTCCTTCCTTCATGGTGCTGATCACAACTCTTAATTCTGTATTAATTCCTTCATTTGTTGTTTAATTCCTTAATTTGTCTTAATTTGTTAATTAATTCCTTCATTTGTCTTCTTCCCTCTATAAACTCTAACAAGAACAGGGAAAATTATGGTTTCATAACTAGACCTTAACCATTACCTGACCCGTGTCAGGTACATAGTGGGTTCACAATAAATCTTTTTTGGGGGATATAGGATTAAACAAATTAAAGAGAAGCTATGAGTCAAGGGAGAGAAGGAGGAGAGAGCTGGAGAATGTAGAAATGCTTATTCTCCCCGTGGAATTTGGTGATGGAGTCATGCGTGGCTGACTTTCAGAGGATATGGGAGCAAGGTACCTGGGCACATTTGTGAGGCTGTTGTGTGCTTTATGGCTTGGCCGTCTCTGCAGGCACAGTTTCCTAAGGATGCTGCTGGGGCTGGAAAGGGGATTTCTGGTGAGCACAGCCCTCCCTGCAGTGTGCAGCTGCTGTGGAGGCTGGGGCCCAGCTGGAGCTTGTTGGAGGTCTGGCAGGTGGAGCAGCCTGCAGCGGTTTTCTTGCCTGGGCACTGACAGCACTCTAACTTCAAAGCTGGAACACACTGACCGGGAACACTGTGACCTTTGGCACAATTCCTTCCCTTTCCCTCCCCTGCTTCTGAGCTGGGAGGAGGGAGCCTAGCTCCCTTGCATGGGCTCCTGCCAGCCTGGAGAGCAGGTTTTCCTTAGATCCAGAGACTAGGGGAAAGGAGAGGCAGAGGAGGGCCAGTGGCAGCTGCTCTTATTTTTTTTTTTTTTTTACATTTTTATTGGAGTATAATTGCTTTACAGTGAGCATCAGGGTAGCCAGATTGGATTCCACCATATTTGGAATTTGGTATTTTGGTAAACTGTGCATTGTCATGAGAGGCTTTCTCTCCCTAGGCTCCAGCTATGAATGGGACCTGCTCATGGGAGTATCTGCCTAGATTCTGGAAAAATTAACGAGTGGAGCCACCTCCCACCTACCAGTCCCTGTCATCCAGCTCCTCAAGCGCCATCTGGTAATGGATGGGTCAAGTTGGATCTGACTTAGCTGACAGCTATTAAGGGCTCATTGAGCCTCAGTTTCCTCATCTTTGAAATGGAGATAATAATAAATTTCCTAGGGCCATTATGACGACTGAACCTAATATGCATAAAACGCCTAGCACAATGTCTGGCATGAGGCAGCAGGCACTCGGTATATAATAGCTGCCCTCCCCTCATAGAGTCATCGTAGTTATCCTAGGCTACCTTTTCACTCTGGGAAATAGGGAACCTGACTGACATAACAACTTCTTAGCGGAGAAAACTGAGACTGGGTGGCTATCAAATGACTGTCTCACAACCACACGGCTAATACATGTTAAAATGGGGCCATCCATCCAGATCGGTCCCACTCCAACTTGGGGCTTTCTCTCTCTCTCTTCTTTTTTTTTTTTTTTTTCCTTTGGCCTTGGCTTACTTCCCTGAGCAATAGAAGTAGAATGCAGTTTACGTTGTTGACATCTGCAGAAGGCTTATAATTCTCACTATCACCACTACTATCAAAAACAGAGACAGAGCTGCCAGCCTTCGTAGAGGACTTGATAGTTTATGGGATACTTTCACCTACGTTGTCTTTTTAGGGAATCCACGATCCTGCTTTTGTAGATGGAAAGAATCTAGAAAGGACTGAGACAGTGACTTCCTGGGGATACTTTCCTCCAAGCTAAGGCCTTATTTGCATGTGCCACAAGGAGTAATTGGCTAATTCCTGGGACATATACTTATGCGACCTGCTTTAATCTCAACTCTGCCGTTTATGGGCTACCTGACTGCAACCATTCTGTGTCTGTTTCTTCATCTGTAAGATGGGGATAATTAAAACAATATGAGACAACATGCAGAAACCACTATCATGGAAGCTGGCACTCATGAGAACTCGATAAATAGTAGACACTCTTGTCAGGCTCAGAAACACCCCTGTTCTTGTCTTACACTTCTGTTTTTGCAGCAACTGGGCAAAATCAGACTTAAAAATATTAAGTTGGAGGATACCAAAGAAACCTATGAGCACTGGGGGAATTGAGAAGAAACCCCCAGTGTTCTAGGATAACCAGAAATAAACAGTGACCAAGGGGGTGGCTTTGGTTCAGGACCAAGGACAGCTCCAACTTTCTTCCCTCCCCTCTATGGAGACACTCCATGTCTATAGAGTCTGTGGAAGAAGTCTTCTACTTCAGGGCTTTCCTATTCGGTACTTGTCACAATCTTCCAATCTCTCTGCATTTGCCCGTGCCATTCCTCCCCTTCCTCTCTTATCATGAACTATTTCTAACATAGCAAGAAGTACAGGGAATAGAACGGTCACCCTTGCACCTATCACTCCAATTTAACACATGTTGGCATTTTGCCACAGTTGCCTCTGATGTTTCCTTTTGTTTTTGTAAATGACACTTGGCAGAGGCCACTGAAGCTCCCTCATGTGATGCTCCCGCCCCATCACATGCCTCTCCTTCCTGCCCAGAGGTCACCGCTGTTCTAAAGCTGGTGTGCAGCCTTCCGTGTCTTCCTTCTACCACCACCAGCTTCCTTCCACTCATCTGAGTCCTCTGCACTTTTAAGATCCAGGTCAAAGCCCCTACTCCCCAGTTCATGATGACCTTTCTTTTTTTTTCTTCTTTTTTGCAGTACGCAGGCCTCTCACTGCTGTGGCCTCTCCCGTTGCGGAGCACAGGCTCCGGACGTGCAGGCTTAGTGGCCATGGCTCATGGGCCCAGCCGCTCCGCGGCATGTGGGACCTTCCCGGACCGGGGCACGAACCCGTGTCCCCTGCATCGGCCGGCGGACTCTCAACCACTGTGCCACCAGGGAAGCCCCATGATGGCCTTTCTTGCAGAGCACTTTGGAGGGTTTTCGAGGATTTCTCATTTATCCTTTTAATCAGATATCAAACATGTGCTGAACAGGCCCTGTTTGGAGGCAGCGCTCTTTTACTTGCTGGAGTGACGAAAATGAGTTCCACATGGCCCCTGCCTCTGAGAACTCACAGAACACGGCACGTGGCTTAATAGCATCTGGCAGTGAGAAAGGAAGCCTGTTGGGAGAGGGGCCTACCTTCGGAAGTCTGCCACAGCTCCCACACAGGAATCAGATCTCACACAAACCCTCGAGACCTTGAGGCCAGAAGACTGGAAGCAGTATGAGAATAGGAAGCAAGGTAGGAGTTCCTGTGACATGTCAGGCCTTGTGTGGGGCAGTTTAAACATATCATCTCGTTTCATGTTCCGCAAATTAGGGAAATGAGTGTCACTCCCTTCCAAGGCCTGGAGAGCCACCAAACCTGGTTAGAAGTGCAGCTCATGTTTGAGTTACGGCTTTCTAATGTCAATGTCTGTATTTATCTGGCTTCCTCTTTCGACTATGAACAACTTGAGACAGACATGGAACCCAATTCATCTCTGGTTCCCGGGCCCAGCGCTGTCCCTTAGCAGATATGTCATTCATGAAAAGTTATACTGTGATCGATCTCTGGGGTACAAAGGAAACAAGGACATGGGGGTCCTGCCCTCGAGGAGTTTACCATCTAGAAAAAAGGCAGGCTTTGGTTACAATGCAGGAGAGTAGTGTACAAACGCCAATCACATAGCATGGGATTACTACTCTCAGTGAGAGATGGAACTATATTTTCTTGGTTGGCCTTGCCTTTTAAAAACACCTGGCTCCACCCCTGGCTTCTCCGTCTGCCCTTTGTTCTGTCACCCTTCTGACTCTGGGCACAAACTTGCCATGTGGGTTCTCTGCTCTCTCGTCTCCCTTTGGCATCTCTTGCTGTCTTTTTTTGTTTTTTTTTTTTTTTGCGGTACGTGGGCCTCTCACTGTCGTGGCCTCTCCCGTTGCGGAGCACAGGCTCCGGACGCGCAGGCCCAGCGGCCGTGGCTCACGGGCCCAGCTGCATCCGCGGCATGTGGGATCCTCCTGGACCGGGGCACGAACCCGCGTCCCCTGCATCGGCAGGCGGACTCTCAGCCACTGCGCCACCAGGGAAGCCCTCTCTTGCTGTCTTGATGAACATCTGCTCCAACATCTGATGCCGTATCAGCTGAACCAAACCCCACTCACCCTGGTTCTCCTTTCCCCTTCCGTTCACTACCTCCAAGGTCAGAAGGATGTGGTTTCAGATGTAAGCTACAACCTAATGCCCCTTCCAGGACCCATGTCTTCTCTAAAGCAGAGTCTAGGGCAGGGGCTCTTAACCTCTGGGTGGCATGAACCACCTTGGCAGATTGGTGAAGCCTATGACCCCACCTCAAAAAGAACTAGTTATACAGAGATACAGTTATCAGTCGATAGATAACTATATTTGTTACCATTACTGAGCATCAAACACATATTAAAAAACAGACATCTATTTTCTCACAGTTTCTGTGGGTCAGGAATCTGGGCGTGGCGTAGCTGAGTCCTCTGGTTCAGGATCTCTCATGAGGCTGCAATCCAGGTGTTGGCCAGGGTCACAGTAATCTTAAGATCAACTGGGGATGGATCTGCTTCCCAAGCTCACTCACCTGGCTGTTGGCAGGATTTGGTTTCTCATGGGAGGTTGAACTGATGGCTTTAGTTCCTCTCTGACTGTTGACCAGAGGTGACCCTTACTTCCTCTCTCTGTAGAGCAACTCACAACATGGCAGCTGCTTCATGAGAAGGAGTAAGTGAGAAGAAGTAGGATTAAGATGGAAGCCACCATCTTTTATAACCTCATCTTGTAAGTGGCATCCCTTCACTCTGGCCATACTCTGTTCGCTAGAAGCAAGTAACTAGGTTCAGCTCACACTCATGGGAGAGGATTATCCAGGGCGTGAATACCAGGAGATGGGATCTTAAAGGATCACCCCAGAGGCCTGGCTACACAAGTACAGTATGCATTTATTTATGAAGGTGTTAAATAAGATCTGAGAGGTCCAATAACTAAGGTGACTTTGAAGTAGACGTGAGTACAGGCACACCTTAGAGATATTGCAGGTTCGGTTCCAGACAACTGCAATAAGCAGATATCACAATAAAGCGACGTGCATGAATTTTTCGTTTCCTGGTGCGTATAAAAGTTATGTTTATACTCTAGTCTATTAAGTGTGCAATAGCATTATGTCTTTTTAAAAAAAGTACAGACCTTAATTAAACAATACTTTATTGCTAAAAAAATGCTAACCGTCATCTGACAACTCAGGGTTTTCACAAAACTTCTATCTGCAAAAAAATGCAGTATCTATGAAGTGCAGTAAAGTGAGGTCTGTCTGTACCTGCAACAGCTGACATACGATAGGAAATTATCCGTGATTTCTGTGGTTGATA
The DNA here is from genome assembly GCF_003031525.2 of Neophocaena asiaeorientalis asiaeorientalis. Classification (NCBI taxonomy): domain Eukaryota; kingdom Metazoa; phylum Chordata; class Mammalia; order Artiodactyla; family Phocoenidae; genus Neophocaena; species Neophocaena asiaeorientalis. Next base: position 11,702,509 of record NW_020172779.1, read on the forward strand.
AAATCATAGATACTGTTTATACACTGGGGTTTGTTGCCTACATTCACAAGTAATGAAAATGTCAAATTTCAGTTAGAGGTGAATGAAAATAAAGCTGTATATTGTTCTCATCCAAACTCACGGTCCCCCTACCCTCCCAGAATTATGTCCTCTGACCCTTGTAGAATCCATGGACCCAAGTTAAGAACCCCTGCTCAAGAGGTGGGAAGCAGATAGAAATAGCTTATTCGTTGATCACAAATGATGTGGACTCACTCTAATTCAGCCTGCTGGGAGCTAAAAGTTGTTCCAAGAGGGTTTACAGTGTGGCCAGAAATTAGCAGGGTCACTGCTGTCTAGGTTCTGGTTCCGGGCCTTGAATATTTGTGAATTCAATTTTGGGGTATATATCCTAAGGTGATCAGGAATTAAGATTAGATTAAAATTAACCAGATTCGTAAGAGACCAATGTATAATGCATATTTTACTCAATCCATAATGCATTTAATCATTCATACAGTCTTCCATTCTTTCAGCACACATTGTTAAGCACACATTTACTGACCACTACAGTTTTCTAGGCACAGAGATAACACTAGGGCCTGTGGTATCCAAGTAATGGTGAAAGACATAATCCATGACACCCAAAGGCTCATGGTTGCTCAGGGTGGTTCTTGACTTCCCTTTTCACCCAGACACATGCATGACCATGACATTGATTCTACGGAGAACCATTCTCTTTTCCAGCCATTCCTGTGTTAACCCATTTCCACATAGGAACTTCTACAATTTCAGAAGAATTTGGAGAGGAAGCTTCTACCCTGGCATGCTTCTTTCCATAACAGAATGGCTTTTCTGACCGGTGAGGCTGGGACTGGGGCTCTGGCCGCCACTGACATGCTACTCATTGTTTCTGTCTCTTCAGAGTCACATGTGTTCTCTTGTCTCCTACCTTTGCCGTAAGGTCAGCCCACTGGAGCAGGCCTCACCCTGAGTCAGGGTGATGGAGGGATAAGAGGGGAGGGAAGGATGGAGGAAGGCCTGAAGTTTTAGAGCTGCAGCTGGGTGAGTGAACCCACCAGAAGGAGAAAGCGCAGTTAGCCTCTTCTGGACTCAGTTCTAAGCCATGTTCCCCCATCCATATTTACCACCAAAAGGCAAACAGTCTGTCCCTACTTAACTCCCAGGTCTGCGGCTCAGCCAGAGAAGGGAAGGGTATAATTATCACCAAACATTTTACATCCTCCCACGGCCATAACCAGGGTGGCACACAATTCGCCATGCTCTAGCCGCAACTCGGACTTTTTTCTCCTATGCAAGAATGTCACTACTAAGGCCATAGTTCATTTCGATGGCTCTTCCTTCAACAGATATTTATTAGATATCTATTGTGAGCCAACCAATGGGCAAGATGCTGGGAATTGTGTGTGTGTGTGTGTGTGTGTGTGTGTGTGTGTGTGAGTTAAGTTTTATTTGGGGCAACATGAGGACTGTAGCTCAGGAGACAGCATCTCAGAGAGCTCTCAGAAACTGCTCCAAAGAGGTAGGGGGGAAGGTCTGTATATATGTGACTTTGGTGAAGGGAGAGTACATGCAATCGAGCACATATTTTTTGAAGAACGCTGCTGCTAGCTACGAGGAGCAGACGTCACCATGAAGATTTTAGTGCTTTTTCTAGATAGGACGAGATGCAAGAATTGGGCTCATAGAATCTTCTCCTGAAAATATCTAACTATCTGAAGACCTGTTCTGCCAGTTTTTCCCAGAGCGCAGAGGGCCTCATTCCTGATCTCTACCCTGAACTCCTTTCAGGGGGTTTTGAATGTCAGCAGCTGCAGCGGCTCATAATTTAATCCTTGTAAAGGTAGATGGCAAGCTCCAGTTCGTAGTTGGCAGGGCCCTCTCGTGGTCATAAATTCGACCATGGCTTAGGAGGTCGTCCCATGGTAAGATGCTGGGAATTGAGGCAAGCATAAGTCAGAAGAGTTCCTGCCCTTGTGAAGCTTACATTCTAGAAGATAGAGACATATAACCAACTGAGATATGGACAAGACCCTGGAAGTGCTTTATAAGAAATAGACAGTAGACTGGAGTATGAACCACCAGGGGATACCCATGTTTGACACGGTGGTCAGGGAAGGCCTCTCTCTGTGAAAGAGGCATTGGAGTGTGGCCTGCAAGGCAAGCAGAAGCTGGGTGGGTGAAGGTTGGCCAGAGGAGACTTCAGGCAGAGAGAACTGCAAGGGCTCCAAGGCTTGGTGTGTCTGGGGAAAGAAGTTTGCATCCTTTGACTTAATTGTGTTCGAAGAAAAATAACACGTGATATGATGCATTCCATATTACGAGTGGTATAAGTGAATACGTAACCACTAAAATAAGTTTTCTTTCTGTGTATATGCCTTAATTGTTTGGCCCACCACACTTTAGGAAAAGGAATCACTTCTTTTAGACCCACACCAGAGAACGCAGAATAGTTCTAGAGACTTGAGTAGCTGCCAGCCGCAGCACCTGTCTTTCTAGAACAGGGCTGGGTAATTCCCATCTCGGCTTTTTATTCCAGGCTCTCCGCGCACCATCTCTACGTTGATCTACTTCATCTTCGGCGGATATACTTAGACTTTTAAACAATCTGCTCATGTGGCTGCTCCTTCATGCAAACTCATCCAAAGAGATTTCTAGATTTCTGTGAAGCTCTGGCCTTACTTTTGTGTCCTTGGCCGAGATCCTTAACCTTTGAGGAGCTCTGCAATATTATGAATACTTGCCGTTCTGGAGGGCTTTTATTAGCATTCTTTTTTGCGGTTGTTTGTAAGTTTCCACCCAGGGGGTCCAGCTGTGCCAGAGTTTCCTTCTCTCTCTGCCTGTCTCCCACAGCTGCTTAGTCAGACCACACTCCATCCAGCTGGCAGATCTTTCTGCCTCCCTCTCCTCTGGGTCCCCTTTGGCCTCAAATGCTAATTGAGGAGCTCAGAAAGAGGACGTTAAAAAGAGGGCTTCCCGGTGGGCATCAGTGAATCACTGTGCAGACAGGTCCTTCTCACCCTCTGATGAGCCATGAGTGGGGCTGAGCAGATGGCCACCGGAACAGATAACGTGTCAGTCTCTCTGTCAACTCTGCTGGGCCCCAGATGCCGAAATAGCCTACATCTGGGCCCACTGGAGGCATGTGATCCAACACTCTAAGAAATTTCAACCAACGAGGAGGGTGGTACAGCCATACTTTCTAGAAGGTCGAGCTGAAGGTTAAATATTGTCAGAGAGGTACTCAAGATAGCTTTGCCATCCCAGCCAGCAACTATCTGAGCAGTGTCTTGCTGACTCAAGTCCATTCTCTCCACAACTATAAGTGCTCTATTTTTCATCTGAATGTGTTCTTGTCTTTAAGGTCTCATTTCATTGGTCAGGAGACAATGCAGAGCAAATGAGGGCTACTTCCTACAAGGCAGAGAATAATAACAGCTTCTGTGAATAAGGCACCTACTCTCCCAGGCACTCGGCAGCCATGACCTCATTTACTTCTTACACCTTTTAACACACTATCGCTCACCCTGGGGCACAGACTGTGAAACTGAGGCTCAGGGAGTTTTAAAAATCTCCCCAAGTTCTCACGAGTAGGAAGGGTAAAGCTGAGTTTAGAATAAGGCGACCATATAATTTCTTATCCAAACCAGGGCACTTTTGAGGGTGCAAGGGGAGACTCTTAGGACTTTCACCAGGCAACAGGTGTAAAGGTGGAATGTCCCAGCTAGTCAGAATATACAGATGCCTGAGTTCTGAACCAGTTTTTTGGCTCGAAAACCCAGTTTTCCCCACTTATCCTATTGATTCCCAGGAAGGTAATCAGAAGAAATTAGAATTCAGCTCCCACTTCCTTTTGTAGCATTTTTGCGTGCTGATTCCTTCCCATCTCTTCCCATCCCAGGATACCTCTGTGCTTTTCAGAAGCCCCGAGGGTGATTCTGATGTGCTGCAGGGTATGGGAACTCCTGCACTCAACGCTATGGTCTTTGAAGACAGCAAGTCCCTCTCATTCAACATTGTATCGTAGCAGCTGACATAGACGAATCCAGTATCTGCTTAATAAATGTTTGTTCAATGAATGAATGGAATTACGTACAGAGGCAATCAGGTCTGAGTGTCGTGGAGTGTTTGGGGGGTAGAAATTAGTGGAGGATGTCCAGCATACAAAGAAAAACAAGACAGAGGTAAACAAGGGGAGCGTCTGCCAGGCTACGCTTCAATTTCATCCTAAAAGTAGAGCCACCAAAGGTTCTGAGTAGCAAAGCGACTTCGTTTGGTTTGCATTTTGGAAAGAACACTCCCCATGGTCGTGTTCCAGGTTAAGCCCGTAAGAAACTGGACACTGGAGGTATTTATTTATTTATTTTTGAATTTTATTTTATTTATTTTTTATGCAGCAGGTTCTTATTAGTTATCTATTTTATACACATCAGTGTACACAGGTCAATCCCAATCTCCCAATTCATCCCACCACCACCACCC
>NW_020172779.1:11707425-11734136 GCF_003031525.2 Neophocaena asiaeorientalis asiaeorientalis
TCATTTAGGTTCCTTCCATTACTTGGCTATTGTAAATAGTGCTGCAATGAACATTGGGGTGCATGTGTCTTTTTGAATTATGGTTTTCTCTGGGTATATGCCCAGTAGTGGGATTGCTGGGTCGTATGGTAGCTCTATTTTTAGACTTTTAAGGACCTTCCATACTGTTCTCCATAGTGGCTCTATCAATCTACATTCCCACCAACAGTGCAAGAGGGTTCCCTTTCTCCCCACCCTCTCACTGGAAGTATTTAAAACATGTTTTCAGAAGGGCTACTGAGTGCCCAGCATAATACAACCTTTTACATATTTGAGAAATCTCCAAGCTGGGGCAAGCAGCAGCCCGGCTCAGCCTCAGCCTCTGGACACACCCTCTGCACAGTGATGAGTCACCCCGGTGGAGTATCTCAGAGCCACACTTTCAGGGGAATAGTTCCCCCCTGGTTGTTCACTGGCTTCTCCCCCAGTATCTGTAGTTCTACCCCGTGGGTGGCTGGGTGAATGGGAGGCACCCCCCAGAATCAGGAAAGTGAGGAGAGGTCTCTTTGGCCAGAGCAGATCCCTTCATGGGGAACTTTCCTCTTCTCTTTTTGCTGCCCATGACCTCCATGCCATCACAGGGCCTGGGTTCAGTGTTGTCTCTGGGGACAGGGTACCTGAGGGGCTTTCAGACACGGCAGTTTGCTTCCCATCCCTCTCTCCCACCTCTCGAGTGGGGCTCTGGTTACTACCGCTCTTCCAGGCCAGCCCAGTGGACCTTGCTGTTTGCAGCCCTCTGCCCTGGGGCTACCCACAAAGCTTTGCCCTGTCTGGCTAGCAGGCTGCCGGGCAGTGTAGATGAAAGACACTGTTCACACTTAATGGCGACTGGAATGCTCTCTCTGTAAACCAGGCGATGTGGAGACCAACTCATCAGCACTCAAAGTCTGATGATGAACAGTGGGTCCCTGGAGTCGACCCTTTCATTGGCTTCCCTCGAGGGACAGGCATCTTCTGAGATGGTCCTGGGGCAGCTTGGGGTGGGAGTGTCCAGGCCCAGAGCTCAAGTATGCCTGAACACATGCTTTTCCTCTCCCGGACAAAGCCTGCGTCCTGTGCCCACCCTCCTCTTATCCTCTCTTCTAGAACCATCCACCGCCCTGAAGGCTTCTCCTAGCGCCCCAGCCCTCACCTCATCCCTCTTGCTGAATTCTGACTCATGCACAATTTCTACCTTTCTGCCTTCATACCCCAAGCATTTATGCACCACTTGCCAAGCCTGTTCCTAAGCATTCACAGCAATATGATCATTTAAATCCCAAGCTCTGTCAGCACTTACTGGCCGACTTTGGCTTGTATCTCTTGGGCCAGAATGAGACACACACACCCCTGGCTACAAGGAGGGCTGGGAACTTTGAGATTTGGGTTCCAAGTTCCCACAGGGAAGGTGGCAATGAGGCGGGAGGGGAAGGGGGTGGGGAGAGGCTTTAAAGCAGTCCATCAACAGTGTTTGCTCCATGGCTAGCATTGTCATCCCCATTTGGCAGATTCAGAAACTGAGTCACACGGAAGAGAAGTAACTTGCTCCAGATCACCCAGCTAGAGAGTGATGGAGACATGGTTAAAATTCCAGGCTGACAGCTCCTGAGTCTGTTCTTGTAACGACCAGTCTTCTGTGGGGACCCTCACAGGGAGAGGGAGAAGTAGATGGATTCGTGAAGATGGAAAAAATCGAGGCTCACAGAGGTTACGTGACTTGTCCAAAGTCACAAGAACGGTAAATAAAGATGCCAGCTGGACGTGAACTGGGTCTGTGTGGCTTCAAAGTCAAACTTCAAAGTGATGACAACGTTTCTACGCACTGCCTTCTTATGAGGAAAAGACGGGAACGGGAGGCAATGGCCGGCTTCTGCAAATCGCATGTTGTCGGGATTCCTGTCCTTCTTTGACCCAGATTTGTAAACAGAGGCTTTGCAAGCCAAAGTACACATGGGCAATGCACAGAAGCAATCTCAGCAGGAGAAAGTCGCATGTGTCCTGGTGGTGTGAGTCCGCCTGAATCATGTGTCCCCATGGAGCCCTGCTGTCTCCATGGCCAAGCTGCCCCAGGCCTGGAGGTCTGCAGATGGCCACAGAGTGGCTGCTGGCTTGTCCAACTGCAGCCTGGGCAGTCTGGAGGGAGGGGGTTGCTGAAGGGGCAGTGTGGCCAGCTGACAGAGCTTCCTTTGCTAGGCTCCTTTCTGAGTCCTTTTAAAGGGAAGAAGGAAAATAAGAAAAGATATTTGTCATGGGAACCAGAAAGTCCCACTTTAACAACAGCTGTCATTTACTTATTCATTCAAAACTATTGGTGGAACTCCTGCCATGCTACAGAGTCTGTCCTAAGTACTGGGGATGCAGCGGGAGTTCACAGAATCCTTGCTCTCAGGGAGCTTGCGGTTTAGTGGACGGAAAGGAAAGCTGTAAATAAGTGTATACATTGTGTGCTGTAATAAAGGCAGTGGGACTTCCCTGGCGGTCCAGTGGTTAAGTCTCTGCACTTTTACTGCAGGGGGCACGGGTTCGATCTCAGGTTGGGGAACGAAGATCCCGCATGCTGCATGGATGACGCGGCCAAAATAAAAGCAGCAACACAGGCTAAAGGCAGAAGGACTAGAGAGGCTGGGGATGCTCTTTTTAGCAGGGAAGGTCAGGAAAACCACTTTGAAGAGGCACCATTTGGGCAGAGACCCGAAAAACATGAAGGCGTAGGCTGGGCAGATACCTGGGGCCGGAATGGTCTCTGGCAAAGGGAGCAGCAAGTTCCTGAGAAAGGAGTAGGACCTGGGCTGTCTGGGGTGAGTGGCCAGCACGTTGATGGGGGAAGGTCTGGTGGCCAGAGATGGAAACAGGTGAAGGAGCAAGGGTGTTGAGGGTAGGAAAGAGGAGATGCACAGCTCACAGAAAATGGTTCACATTGGGAAGGGAGGAAAGGTTTTTTCTGGGTGATATCAGAAATTGGGATGGGGCTTCCCTGGTGGCGCAGTGGTTGGGAGTCCGCCTGCCGATGCAGGGGACGCGGGTTCGTGCCCCGGTCCGGGAGGATCCCGCATGCCGCGGAGTGGCTGGGCCCGTGGGCCATGGCCGCTGAGCCTGCGTGTCCGGAGCCTGTGCTCCGCAACGGGAGAGGCCACAACAGTGAGAGGCCCACGTATCGCAAAAAAAAAAAAAAAAGAAATTGGGATGAAAGACCAGTCGTGGAAATCACTGGAGGCTGATTTCAGTTCCATAAAAAGGCACCAAGCACCAGCTCTGGAGATAAGGGACAAACATGAATTCATTCATTTGAATATTTATTGAGAACCTATTATGTGCTCAACAAATATGTGTGTGGGATTCAGTTTTTTGTTTGAATCATTATTTAAATGAAATCCATCCTTTGCAGTTGGTTGATACGTCTCTTAGTTTTCTTTCCATCATGGAGTCTCCTCTTCTGTGTTAGTTAGCCAGGGCTGCTGTAACAAAGTACCACAGGTGGGTGAGTTGGGGTGGGAGAGGTGCTTAAACAGCAGAAAGTTATTTTCTCACAGTTCTGGAGACTAGATGTCCATGATGAAGGTGTTGGCAGTTTGGTTTCTTCTGAGGTCTTTCACCATGTCTTGTAGATGGCCATCATCTCCTATCTTCACATCGTTTTTTTCCCTTTGTACCTGTGTGTCCTAATGTCTCCTAAGGACACTAGCCATAGTGGATTAGGGTCAACCCTAATGACCTCATTTTAACTTAACTACCTCTTTAAAGACTCTGTCTCCAAAGGTAGTCATATTCAGAAGTACTTGGCGTTAGGGCTTCAACGTACGAATTTTAGAGGGGACACGATTCAGCCCATAGCATCCTCCTTTCCTCACATTTTGTTTTTTGAGTAAACTGAGCTGTCTGCTCTGTCTGAGATTTTCAGGTTGCATCCCTGTGGTTTACTCTGTTTTCTGTAAATGGTACTTAGGCACTTGAGTGGATTCAGGTTTGATTTTCAGGCAAGAATGCTATGTTATTGGGGCTGTATACTTCTGACAGGAGGCAAATGAGGCCTGGTTATCTCTCTTTCTGTCACATACCATATGGTTTCAACAAGAAATTTAGATACGTAAGAACCATGACATACCTTGAATATTTCCACACCTGCTGTTTGTATGAATGGCCTTGAGCCATCAGAATGCTGAGGTGCCTCTGAATCAAAGCAAGATTCAGTTATATCAACACCATTTTAGCAGTGAGTATTTTATGGGGTTTTCCTTTTGCAGATATCATTACATTTGCATATGAGATGAGATTGCAGGCTGGACCAGTATCCCCCTCTGATCTGTGACGTAATGGGACAGAAATTTTATGGAATGGCAGCTGGGAGCAGGGAAGACCTTCCAAGTCACTCAGAACTGGATCCTGGTCCATTCTAGGGGACTGAATTGGCTAGTTGTTGCTATGTAACAGATCACCCCCGTACTTGGTGACTCCAGCTCACAACCACTTTTCTTACTCATATGTCTGTGGGTTGGCTGACTTAGTCTAGACTTGTCTGAGGAGAAGGAGTAGGGAAGTACACTCCATCTTTAGGGAGAAGAACTAAAAAGTCACCTGGCAAAGGGCATGGATAAGAGCAAAAAAAAAAAGGGATAAAGAATTGAGACCAATTATTCAATCTGTAACACAGATTAAAAGAAATAACATATGCAAAGTGCCCAAGGATTTCTGGGCATATGGTCTATGCCTTGTGAATGCTAGCTATTGCTACTACTATTATTAATCATTAATCTTTATTTTGCACAAATTGTGGCTGGAAATGGAATGCAGAGGTCCGTTGTTTGGGAAGGCTCTTATAGACATCCACAATGATGGGTGTCACTCACCATCAGCACCGTGACCACAGGTGTAGGGGTCATCCGTGCTGGTTGACAGAACAGTTTGTTCTCCATGCTGGGTGGCTGTTTGTTCAGAGGAAGCCCTGGGACTGACTTGTCACCTCACCATCAGGTGCTGTCAGAACCAGGGAAATCATCGGGATTTCCCTGGCGGTCCAGTGGTTAAGACTCCGCACTTCCAACGCAGGGGGTGCGGGTTCGATCCCTGGTCAGGGAACTAAGATCCCACATGGAGTGTGGTATGGCCAAAAAAAAACCAGGGAAATCATTCCTGATAGCCCATGTTCAGTAGAGATGGCAACTCAGACCCTGGTTTGAAAGAAGAAATGAATTGCTTGATTGGAGCTCAAACACCTGGACATTCTTAACTAGTGAGAGTGCGTTTTTGGCACGTGTTAGGGGGAAGAGGCAAATGAAGAGGAAGCAAATTGGTCTTAGAGATGTATTTTAAAAAGCAATGGTTTACTTGTATGTCCTGGGCTCAGCACAGCTTTCATTGGAACTCCTTCGCTAGCGGTTCCCACGTGCACCCTGTAGACCGTTAGCACCAGAATCCCCTGGGGTTAGCAACACATCCACATTCTGATTTGGGAGGCTGAGGGGGTGACAGTGTGGTTTTAAAAGCTTTCTGGTGTGTGTGATGAGCAGTCGGATAAGGGGACGCCGGTCTCCCTGTTGGTGCGTTCACGCCTATTTACACCATTGTACAGAAACTGGGTTCCCGCTCATGGCTGATCAGGACTAGAGAGGTCTGGAGCAAAGGCCATGTCTTATTCCATCCTTGCATCCGGAGCAAGGTGCCCTGGAGGGGTGTGATGTTGAGTCCAGCATTTATGGGGCCTTCATTGTGCGGGACAGGAGACAGAGGCCCAGCAAGGCTAAGTGACTCACCCAGGGGGGTACTGCTAAGGCATTCCCCACTCAGTCTCCCCTGCCCCTTGGGATCCGGCCCTTCCAAGCTTCTTCTCGGGAAGGGAGCTCCTAGGTATGAAACACCTCTGACGTGTTAGGCCTTGGGCTAGGTGATTTAAACATGTTATTTCATTTTCTTCTTTCATTAACAAATAAAACTTGTAAATTAGCACTATTAACTCCACTTTTTTTTTTTTTTTAATTTTTTTTAGTTTTTTGCCGTACGCGGGCCTCTCACTGTCGTGGCCTTTTCCCTTGCGGAGCACAGGCTCCGGACGCGCAGGCTCAGCGGCCATGGCTCACGGGCCCAGCCGCTCCGCGGCATGTGGGATCTTCCCAGACCGGGGCACGAACCCGCGTCCCCTGCATCGGCAGGCGGACTCTCAACCACTGCGCCACCAGGGAAGCCCTATTAACTCCACTTTATAGATGAGAAAATGTACCAGAAGTCACACAGCTAATGGGGAGGAAGCGGAAATCCAGTCGAGGTTTGTTGGGTGGATGTAGTGATTGACAGAGAGTACGAGGAGGGCTCCTGGGGTCCTGATGATGTTCTGACCCTCGGTCTGGATGCGGGTCACTTGGGAGAGGGGGCTCAGGGTGTGAAAATTCATCACTGTGCACTTAGGCTTTGTACACCCTTTTATGTCGTTTCTCTTCCATGACAAGGTAGAAGAACCAATCCTGGTGAATCTAGGTTGCAAAGCCCTGCTCTTCTGTTATGTCTTGCTGTCTCCCACGATGAAAGCTTGGCCCCTGCCCCATCAACTCACGATGGCATTGCCACGCGAAGACACACAGTGTGTAAAAGGGGGTCTGAGCTAGAAACCAGGCCTTTTTTTTTTTTTTTTCTTGCTTAATATTCTTTTCTTCTATATCAGCCACCTCTGGGGAGGTCCCAGCAAATGCTTGAATGAGACTTTTCCTGGGATAACTGAATCATAGGGCAGATGTGTCTCTTAGAGCTCATTTTATGCAAGACTGAGGAGCTTTCATTATTACTGACATCCACATCTCTGTTTTCTTTAAAAAAAAAAACCAAACCCAACTTTATCTATGTATAACTGACAGATTTAAAGTATACAGTCTGTTTTGACATACGTATTTACACCCATGTAAACCTCTCTACATCAAGACAATGAAGATAATGAACATATCAATCACCCCAAAAGTTTTCTTGTGTCCCTTTATAATCCCTTCCTCCCACCCCTACCTGTGTGCCCCTCCCTCCCCACCTATCCCTAAGGCAACGAATGATCTGCTTTCTGTTGCTGTACATTAGTTTTCATCTCTTAGAATTTCATGTGAATGGAGTTAATCGTTATATGCCCTTTCGTATGTGTGGCTTCTTTCGACCAGCATAATTATTTTGAGATTCATCCACGTTGTCGCATATATCAATCACTTGTTCCTTTTTACTGCTGTATGGTATTCCATCATAGGGCTGTATCTCAGTGTCTGTATCCGTTTACCTGTTGATGGACATAAGGGCTGTTTCCAATGTTTGGTTATCTCAGACAGAGCTGCTACAAACATTCTTGCACAAGTCTTTGTTGGACATAGGCTTTCACTTCTCTTGTGAAAATATCTAGGAGTAGAATGGCTGGGTCATATGGTAGGAATATGTATACCTTTTTAAAAAAGCTGCCAAGCACTTTGTTTTCCAAAGTGTTCATACCATTTACACTTCCGTCAGCATGGAAGAGAGCTCCGGCTCCTCAGCGTCCTGGCCAGCCCTTGCTGTGATCGTGTACAGTGCAGACTTCGGAAGATGTCTCTTTGTGCAGCTCTCTCCTGTCTGGTTCTGGGTTCTGTGAGTTCTAGCCACGTTGTTCTACTGGACTTCCAGCCTCATCTCTTCAACTCACCCTGGTTGCTGGGCTCTGACTGAGTTCCTCCTTCCTGTGCTGAGGCCTGGACATTTTCTCAAGGCAGTAAGTTGGGGCAATTACAGGGCTCACTTGAGCTAGAACCCAGGTCTTTTGCCTCCTTGGCCAATATTCTTTATTTCCACACCATCTTTCAGGTATCATGCCCATTGCCTGATGGCCCATTGCCTGATGTCTGAATGTTTTGTGAATCATTATTTCATTGTCTGCTTTTTGCTTATTTCAGGTGGAAAAGCAAATGCTATCACTGTTACTTCTATTTGGCTGGAAGTAGAAACCTCTCTTTCTTTAAGGGCCTTCAATTCTCTCTGGTCCTCTACAAAAGGGACTCTGGTTTCTCTTTCACGCAGAGGTATCAATGACTCAATCGCTTAAAGCATTACTGTTTCAGGTCACTTTGTATGTAAGGAGAGTTCAAATGTTTACATCAAAGTGATGATACTCTAAGGATGAAATGTACGCATCTGCCTGTGGGCATGAGATACTGTATTCTCCCAAGAACACCTCCCCAATCAGGGTTGTGAACAAAACAAAACAAAACCAAGAAGAATAAACAAAAAACAAGAAGCGGCTCATGAATTTAATAAAGTCATCTGATATTGATAACTCAATAAGCCTTTATTGGGTACCACTTTTTGCCAGGTGCTTTACTAGGCAGTGAGGATCTAAATATGCCTGTCCTCAATGAGTTTATGCTCTACTGGGTAAAGATATTCATGAACAAGTAAATATAATGCATTTTAAGGAGTATAGGATTTGAGTATGTCAGGGTGATTCCCAGGAGTGACAGCTTGGAAATCTGCTCCATGTGGGCGTTCAGAGACTCTGAGTCTACATCCATCTACATGCCATCCACATCCCATGGCTTCCAAGATCACGCTGACCCCTATCCCAGTCACCTGGAAGCAAAAGGAGCATGGAGGAGAGCATCCAAGGAAGGTTCTTAGGGGCCAGACAAGGAAGCATTGTGTATCATATTATCTCAGTTCCTATTGGCTATAGCCTGGTCACATGACCAAAACCAACTGCCAGGAAGATTGGGAAATGTTGTCCTGTGTGCCCAGGAAGAGGAGGTAACAGGTTTTGGCAAACTGCTAAGAGAGTCTGTCATATTAAGGATCTCCCTAATATAAGTTTATAAAACGCATACTTTTCTACAGCTACTGGTTACAGTGGCACTTACTCAGCATTTGATAAGGGGCCGAGGCTGTCACGTGCATTTGAAACCGACTTATGGCCTTTCTGCAATCAGAGGCGGGTGGAAAGGAACAAGTGGAGTATGGAGTGGTGTCCAGCTGGGCTGCAGAGGTACGCATGTGTTTAACATCTGTTCCCTACCTTTTATAACTATCTGGAATTAGCAGCTTGTGACAAAGAAACAAAAGGCCTCCTTAGTGAGGTGGCCTTGAAGGCACATCAGGGCAAAGAAGGGACAAAATCAGACCCCAGAGAGATAGCTGTCCCCAAATAAGCTGCAGCCTTCAGTGTGACCCAGGAACAATGTCTATTTTGTTACTGTGAACCTCGCCTTTAGGTCACTGTCAGGTCTCGTCTAACTGGCCACGTTACAGAATGACTTTGCGTCAGAGTCCCAGGTTTGAATCCCAGCTCCTCAGTTGCTAAATTTGTGACTTTGAGAAGATTACTTAACCTCCCTGTGCCTTGGTATCCTTGCCTGTAAGATGGAACTAAAAACACAGCTGCTCATCGTATTGTAGCCATCTCATAGAGCTGTTGTGAGGGTCAGTGAGAGGCGGTCACAGAGCCTGATCACAGAGCACGTGTTCAATAAGTGGTTGTGATGATCACGGCAGCTTCACCAACCACGTACACCGGCAAGGACGGGAGGTCTGAGATGCCTCAAGGGACACTCAGAAGGTAGGACCCCCAAATGGTGCTCACACGTGGTAGGCAGGTGGCTGAGTCATGGTGAGGAGGAGAGAAGCAAGTCAATTACTGTAATTAATACCAAAAGGAAGGGATGAATTAAAGTGTCCTATGGTGGGATTGATGCTGCTGGGGATTTGGGTAGAGTGAGGTTTGGACAGAGTTTTTATAGGAATGAAGGAGGAAAATATTCTGAGATTCAGGAATAACAATGTGTGTGTGTGTGTGTGTGTGTGTGTGTGTGTGTGTGTGAAAAATAAGGCTCAATTCAGCAGGTGTTATGATGCTTAAATGGTGTGTCCATCCTTGAACTAGACCCCCTGAAGAAGACATAGAGAAGCTTCATCCAGTGGAGAAGTGACCTACAGCCACACAGTCTCTTCCAGTACACAGCATATTAACAGTTCCGAAGCACTTTCCCATACATTCTTCTGTTGAATTTTCTAGAGTCCCGAGGTTTGGTTATTAGCATCTCCATTTTACATACAAGGAAATAGAGACTTGGAGATGCAAGATGTGAGATGAGCAATAATTAGGCGGTCAGTCAGTATGGAGACCAGAGCTCCAGCAAGTGAGATGTTGGCTGCTGTGCCAGTCCGACCCGTTCATGAGTTTCAGAGGTGGGATGACCTGCTCCAGGTCAGCACAGACAGAAGTAGAGTGTTACCTAGAACACAGATCTCTTGAATCCTTGAGTAAAAGGTTTTTCCTTTATCTCACCCACCATTCAAAACATCTTTGGGGTGCTGCCTCCTTCTGGAAGGCTTCCTGAACCTTCCATAACCCAGAAAAGTTAAGCATTTTGTAACATTGAAGCATCTTCCAAGCTCTTATTGTTGTTCTTACTATGCTCTGTTGCCATGTATTTCCGCTTCCTGTTAGGCAAAGTGGGCGGGGCCAGTCTCCCTTCACTGCATCCTAATAGTTTCCATGGCGCCCAGGAATTGCAGATGCTTAACAGATGTTGTCCAGATGAATGACTCAGTGGATCATCTAGAGGACTCACTCTTCTGGACTGGGCTAGGTCTGCTAGAGCTTGTGGAAAGGAAGACTTGGGTTCAGCTTTTTTTTCTTTTTTAATTGAAGTTTAGTTAATTTACAATGTTGTGTTAGTTTCAAGTGTACAGCAAAGCGATTCAGTTATATATATAAAACACATACACACATATGTGTGTATATATATATACATACATATATATATTCTTTTCCATTTTAGGTTATTCTAAGATGTTGAGTAGAGTTCCCCGTGCTATACAGTAGGTCCTTGGTGCTTATTTTTTATACAGTAGTGTGTATATGTTAATTCCAAACTTCTAATTTATCTCCCACCCCGACCCCGGGGAATATGGGTCAGATTTAGAGAGGCAGAGGAGAGGTCAAGAGCGTTCCCAGTGGAGACCATTGCAGGACCAAAGAGCAGAGGCTGAATGGGGGTCCTCATATTGGTGAACTGTAGGAAGGCTTAGGAAGTGGTTTGAAATAAGGCTGGAGTTGGAGACAGGAAACCAAGATATAGTCCCTTTGGGTCCTAAGCTTGTCAGAAAGCCTTGACACTGTTCTTTTTGCATCTGGGGCTGCTGTTAATTAAGGCTTCCTCTTTAACCTGGAAGTCACCATGCTGATTCATGCCCCAGTCACAACCAGTCTGGATTCCCCTCCGCAGTGCTATTCTAGAAACCCCACTCCCCCAAGGCAGACACTTCAGCTGTCATTAGATGCTTATTAAGGGGAGTGAGTCAGGGTGGTGGCTTAAGACACAGTGTCCACCCTGCTGCACATCCCCTTCCTCTCCTCTCCCTGCTGTGCTATTTCAAGCACACAAACTCACAAGGTTTTGTGGGGAGTGGAAAGGACATGGGTTCTGAGCTTCTAGACCTCCCAGAAAATCTCAGTTTTGCAGTTAATTACCTATGCGACCTTGAACAGATTGCTAACCCACTCTGGGCTTCGGTTTCCTCAACACAGAACAGGGGTGCTGCAAGGATTGAATGGGGTTAAACATAAAGGGTTTTGCGTAGGATTTGGGGTATGGTAGGTCTGCAGGAAGTGCCAAGGGTGCCTGTGGTTTGACATGCATGTGCCCTGAATTGCCCCACTTCAGAATATTGTCCACAGGGCCATTTTGATGTGGGTCTCCAGCAGGATCCTGGGAAACCATTCCCTCCTTCCTTCCTAGGTGGCTGTTTGTGGATCAGCCTTGCAAAATTCCTTTCTGTGGTTCTCTGGGGGTGGGAGGGACACGGCTCAACTGCTCCCCAAACAGGAACCTTTCACAGCTTCCTGGTCAGCTGCCAGACCCCAGGGCTGGCGGGGCCACGTGAGCTGGTTTCTGCTCTGTGGATTTCAACCGAGTTGTCCAGACACAGAGCCTCAGGTCTTGTTTCATATCAGCTCTTTGGTGACCTGAACAAGCGCCAGAGCGAGCACCCTTTACCTGAATGCCCTTTTGCTCAAAAACGGTGGGGCGGGCTTCCCTGGTGGCGCAGTAGTTGAGAGTCCGCCTGCCGATGCAGGGGACACGGGTTCGTGCCCCAGTCCGCGAAGATCACACATGCTGCGGAGCGGCTGGGCCCGCGAGCCATGTCCGCTGAGCCTGTGCATCCGGAGCCTGTGCTCCGCAACGCGAGAGGCCACAACAGTGAGAGGCCCGCGTACCGCAAAACAAAGAAACAAACAAACAAACAAACAAACAAAAACAGTGGGGCTGTTTGTGGAATTTGCTTTTGCTTCCTGACTTCCAGATGGTCTTTCAGACTCTGCTGAAGGGCTCATCCGTCTAGCAGCCCCTGACTCTTGTGTGGAGTTCCTACTCTTCTTTCCTTTCCCCATTCCTCGCCCTAACACAATCCCATTGGGCATAGACACATGCTAGCATTTTCCTGCCTCTGGTACATCCAGCTCGCCCCCAGCCCGGACACACACTGAGAGCACGCTTCCTTGTTATTAGTATCCCCTGCCCATGGCATTCAAAACTGTCCTGTTTTGTGCCCCATCCACTCAGGCGTCCTTTCCTAGCCTTGACTTCCCCATTGTTAGGAGGTAATGGGCACACAGACGCTGTCAAACAACCATTCTCACCTTCCAAAAAATAGCTCTAAGGGAGGGAGCTGAGGCAGTGAAGTGAGAGTCATAAAACTTGCATTCCCAGCCCCACTACTCACAGGTTTTGTAATCTCCAGTGGGCCTATTTGAAAGGGTGGGGCTAATGCTAATTGCCCGCTTCCCTCCTCCCCCGACTCCCCATTGACTGTGAGAATGTCTGTGAAAGTGCTCTGTAAACCAGAGCTGTTATTATATGGAGGAGACCTATTATTATTAAGAACTGGTTTTCCTGATTCTTCCAGCTTTCCCTCCCTCTCCATCTCCTGCACTGGCTTGAGGCTGAGGCTCCGTGGAGGTGTCCCTTTGGGGCCAGAAATTGGAAAAATTCTGCTCTGTTTACCAAGGGAGTCTTCTGAATCGCTATGATTTAAGCATTGTGGAACCAAAGAAGGATAAAGGAGTCTGACACCAAAATATTTCTTGGCTTTTTAACATCCTAGTGGAAACTAACATGTTAAGCTCTACACAGAATTCAGAAAGAAAATCTCTGTGCGCCCGGGTGCTCTGGAGTGAAGCTCTCCCTGAAGCCTCTGCCTCCAGGCTTGCCCCCCTTAGTCCACTCATGTACCCCAGTGAGCTCTCTGAATGTCAATCTCTTTCTATTCCTTCTTGGCTCGAACCCTGCACTATGGATCCCCATCGCCCTCAAGGTGAAGTCTAATTGTACTTACAGGGGCTCTTGCTGTAAGCTTGAGGGGCTCGTGGTAAGTTTTCCAGCCTTACCATGACCTCTCACTCCCTCATGCCTATCCCTTAAGTAATTCTGCTCACCCAGTACCTTGTTCTCTGTTACCACCTCCTCTTCCTGTAGGGATCAGCTTAGATAGCATCCATTTATGAAACTTACCCTCACTCCCCTTGACAAACTGAGGGGCCTGCGATGTGTTCCCATAGCACCTTGCTTTTCCCTATAGTAGTCTCTCCACCCTTGACTATTGTCCCGTGTCAGGATCTGTCTTCTCCACGAAGCTGGAAGCTCCACTAGGCCAGGCTCTACCACCATACTGGTCATTCATTATCCACCCTTGACTATTGTCCCGTGTCAGGATCTGTCTTCTCCACGAAGCTGGAAGCTCCACTAGGCCAGGCTCTACCACCATACTGGTCATTCATTACAGTCATGGCACCTAGTCCAGGGCCCAGCAGTGAAGAATGAATGAATGAAGTGTATTAGTGTGTTACAGACTTCGTCTCAGGAAGCTGGGGAGCTCAAAAGTCTTCATGGATGACACAGATGGGCTCATTTTAGAGAAGAATTAATACTTTACTGAACAAAGTATGCAAACTTTATTATTAAGTGAAGGAATATTCTTGAGCCCAAGTCTATTTTCCTCTAAAAGCCATTCTTTTAATCTTCTTTTAGTCACTATATCTGACTGCAAGGGTTTTAGTATCAGAAAAATCTAACTTTGAGTTCCTGGGACTTACCGGTGGTGTTCATTGACGTAAGTTAGTTTATCTCCTTGCGCTCCATCCCTTATTAGAGCACTCTGTGAATTAAACAAGATATGTTTGTAAAGTGCCTGGTTTTCAGTAGGTTCCCAACTTTAATTGTAAGTTGGTAAGTCAGAGACAGAGTTTAGATTTTCCAAATTCAGGCAATCCTAAAACGAGGACTGATTACTTTCTTCTGTAACATCCCTGAGGAATGGGGGAGGTCAGCATGAAACTGAGCTTCTTACATCTTGGGGAACTTGTCATTTCTTGAGGCAGATTGATTAACACGTCCTTTGACAATTGAGTTTGTGGAGAAGTGCTTTTGCACAGCCAGCACAATTCTACTGCCCTGTGGTCCTACTCGCTCAAGATCACTAGAGGAAGCTCAGTCGCGGTGCCAAAGGCACCTCCCCAGCCATCGGACGACGGTGGTCCTGTTCCCACTCTTGCCTCTGGAGTCTGACCTCTCTAGGTAGGATGACACCAGTCAGCCCCTCCAACACTTTTCTCAGGGAAAAGGGCATAAAGTCTCATTATCCACCCAATTGCTAAGCTAGAACCAGCCCCAGTGCTTCTATAACAACCTTAACAATAATAGTTAAAAGAAAGACTTAGCTACAAGGATGCTTACTGCAGTGTTGGTTACATTTGTGAAAAACTTAATGTAACCACTTAAATGCCGGTGATGGTTGTTGAATAGATTACAGCATGTTCACCGTTCATATGAACAGATACTAAGGAGCCATCAAGAATGACTACAGGAATAAATGTTTATTGACCTGGAAGTATGGTTATAATACGTACTGGCAAATGTAAAAAAGCTAGTTATAAAACAGAATGTATTATCGTTCAACTTTGAACAATAACATTTACGAATGTACAGAAGAAAATCTAAAAGTATTTAAAAGTGTAAAAGTGTTTATCTCTTGGGTCATGAGATTATGGGGATTTTCTTTTTGTTCTAAATTTTCTATTGGAGGAGGAAGTACAGCTTAGTGGTTATGAAAACGGACTTCAGAGTCAGGCAGACCTGGTCTTAGTCATTTTCTGCCGCTTTGTCACCTTCGTTTCCTAATTTGTAAAATAGACTAATAGTACCTTCTCTTAATGTTGTTGAGAAAATGATAAAGATGGCTTTGTTTCTGGAGGGATTACTATGTGCTCTGGTAAGCAATTTACTTGCTTGTTCTTTGTCATAAGCTCCATTCCACAAACAAGGAAACTGAGGCTCAAGAAACTTGCCCTTGCGCTACATAAAGGAGCTTGATTACTTTCTCCATTCTTGGTACTTTAGTCCTTTTAATGATGCTAAAGTTCAAATTTGTTCTCCTGTCATCCACATCTCCCTGCTGACTCATTCTGGACCAACTTTGACTAAAACCCCCCAGACATTTTCATACTGGTCATGTCTCCTCTGTCCTCCAGTTGTTCTTTTTCTTTTCTTTTTTTTTTTTTTTTGGACATGAGTGAACTTATTATGGAGCAGACAGGTGGATGAGAAACCTGGGCATTCAAATCATACCATGAACGATGAGGAAGTCCAAGAATAAGCCTTGTAGTGAGAAGTTGCTGATTGCACTGGCTTCACACGCCGGAGCCCCAGGGGTAGTAAAATGCATGAGCTTTGCATTTTCCTTCTCAACTCATCTGGAAAGAGTGACTTCTGAGGTGAGAGTGGGTGAGTGGAGAGGCCAGGACTGGTCTAGTGGGGATGTCATTGGCCGGCCAGGACTCCTAGGAGAAGCTGAGGGACAGTGGTCATTAGAACTGAGTGAGGGGCACATTGCAGTAGCAGGGGCTGGAATGCCTGGCAGTTCTGAGTTCTAATTCCTGCTCTGTCACTGTGTGGCCCGAGCATGTTAATGAAGTCTCTGAACTTCATCCTCAGAATGCAGCCAGTAGTACATAGGTTCTGGAGGTTTTAGGAGGATCAAACTGAGATCGTGAAAGACTCAACCCGGTGCTGGGACCAGTTTGAGCCAGCATCTTCTCTTCCCTGTGAGCCCCCTATTCCCTCCTAAGAGATCTGGTAAATGTTGAAATGCAAGAGAATCTGTGCCCCCAGAGGCTTCATGACTAGGGTGGGAAAATCATACAGAACAGAAACTCAGAGCTGCCAGGGAGAAAGAAAGCCTTTGAGGTCAAACCGTCCCAAACCGACCATTTATCCCCATTTTGACAACTTTATTAATTTTTTTTTTTCCTTTGCGGTACACGGGCCTCTCACTGTTGTGGCCTCTCCCGTTGCGGAGCACAGGCTCCGGATGCACAGGCTCAGCGGCCATGGCTCACGGGCCCAGCCGCTCCGCGACATGTGGATCTTCCCAGACCGGGGCACGAACCCGTGTCCCCTGCATCGGCAGGCGGACTCTCAACCACTGTGCCACCAGGGAAGCGCTATTAATTTTTTAAAATTTCAAAATTGATAGGTGTTTGTGTTGAAAAAAAATCAAACTAGGCAGGAGCATCTGGAGTAGATAGTAAAAATTCCTTTTGGTCACCCATCAATCCCTCCAGAGAAAAGCACAGTGACAAGTTTCCTGTGTGCCCTTCACGACATTTTCCTGGGGTTTGAAATGTACGTATTCAGGCATATATACGTCCTCACCAGAAGCACGGATGTTCTGTGACCTGAATGTTCACAGAACTTTCATGAAGAGAATAAAATGCTGGCAAAGAGAAGGAGAGGTCCCACTGTCTCTGTTGCTTCCCCACAACTTTTCTGTGTGGGGTGGATGCCCACTGAATTTGGAAATGGCCGGAAGCCCCTTGATATTCTGACTTTTCTGCATGGCCACCACTTCTTCTAGCGCTGGTCCTTGGGCTTCTGCTTTGGAGGTTACTACCCTAGACCAGATCTGTCTCCTGAAGGACTTGGCCCTTTGGCTAAAATGATCCTTCCCTATCCAAGGGGAAATGGGACAGGCCCAGGAGGAAATATGTGTCTGGATGACAAATTGCATGAGTCAAAGGGACTTGTGAAAATGACCAACATTATTTTAGAACATATACTGTCTCCAGAGGAGGAAGGCAGTCGCTTCTGCTTTGTCTTTTCTTTTGAGAGTGGGTAGAAGTCCTTCAGAGATGGTGTTGGACACTGTAGTTTAACATGGTTAATATTTAAGGGGTGATATTGGCGTTAATGTCCCTTCTGGGTACTCAGTTTTAGAGAATGTTATTAGTTGGGCTCAATCCAAATAGTCTGAGGGTTGTTGGGAGTACAACAAAAGCTACATAGATTTTCATTTTCTAGATTTTTCCCCTACCCACCTCCTCCAAGACATTTTCTGTGAAATGTGATTCTAACTAAAGGCAGGGGCACAGTGCCTTATACATCGTAGGAATCTAATTGCTGGAGACTGATTTACTTCAGTTGTCTGTATTTTTTTTTTTTTAAAAGCAGGGAACAACAGTGGATTTTTTTTTTTTAACGATGTTGGGGGTAGGAGTTTATTAATTAGTTTATTTATTTTTGCCGTGTTGGGTCTTCGTTGCTGCGCACAGGCTTTCTCTAGTTGCGGCGAGTGGGGGCCACTCTTCATCGCGGTGTGCGGGCCTCTCACTGTCGCGGCCTCTCTTGTTGCGGAGCACGGGTTCCAGATGGGCAGGCTCAGTAGTTGTGGCTCACGGGCCTAGTTGTTCCGCGGCATGTGGGATCCTCCCAGACCAGGGCTCGAACCCGTGTCCCCTGCATTGGCAGGCAGATTCTCAACCACTGTGCCACCAGGGAAGCCCCAGTTGTCTGTATTCTTGCTGACCATTTATTTATTCATTTGCTCATTAATCAAAATGTATTGAGGTGGCTCTGTTTCCCAGGCACTGTGCTCTGTGCTGTGTATCAAAGTGCAGACAAAAGAGGAAGCCATCAGTTGTCCTTAGAGCTGCAGCAGGAACAGGCTTTCAGCAGAAGGAATATTTGAGAAGGTTTTCAAAGTAGGAGTAGGAGTTCGCCGGGCCAATGTGAGGGAAGAGCCTTTCATAGAGGGGAAGCACCATTAACCAACCTAGGAAATATAGGATGAGGGGGCAAGACTGTGGGGATGAAAGTCATGGCCCGGACAGATTGACTGGCTCAAGTTGTCCTAAATGGACAAAATCCCGAATATTCATTGGAGAGAGATCTCCTTTTACTCCGTCTAATTGAGTTCCTTTGAGACACTGATTTACTCAACAAAGATTTACTGAGCAACTGCTACGTGATTTGCACTGTGCTGGGTGCTAGGACTATGATGCTGACCACTTCCTTTTGGCCATTTTCCTAAAGCCTCAGTAAACAATATTAAAGTTTAACTTCTCAGTGATCACCATTCTCTTCCACCCATGACAAAGCATCTTTCTATTTAAGGGGCATCTATTATGAGAATGGCATTAGTTTTTACGTTCTGAACAAAGCAAGGGAGAATCTGAAACACTCTTTTATTGCCTTCTCAAAATATAAATCTAGATATCGATGTGACTCATTGTTTTATCTATTGATGATATGTCAATATGATCAGACCTTATCTTGTGATCGATAACTCATGAATGCCTTAATAAAGATTATAACCGTGGCTTTGAATGCCATCATTTGGTTCAACCCTTTTTTTCCCACAAGGGGGAAATGACTTTACACAATGAGTTTTATAGACTCTGTGGGAGAAACATGGTGGCTGGTGCCCAGGCCACTGCATTCTGATGCCTCCATAAATAAAATGTCCGTGTCACACCGTCAGTCCATAACCAAAACAGCAGTGGGATCTGTCTTGAGGTCAGTGTTATTGCAGTCCAATCTCGTGACCCCTCCCACCTCCACCTCCTTCTCCCCAGCTCCAGAGGTTAAAGGGCAACCAGCTCAATTCTGGACATCCTGCCTTTAGTCTCACTCCTTGGCTGGCTGCCTGGTATCTTGCCCACCTGTCAGTCTTCCAAAAAGAGACGCTTCACTTCATTCTAAAATCTTCTTTGAACAGCCCTTTCACTTGCTACTCCAAGTGTCTTTTTGGTTGACAAAAACCACAAACCCAGATGGGCAATTAGGGATTGAGGGTAACAGTGGTTTGGGATTTATTTCGGCTAATTGCTGTCCTATGTGAAAGATTGCATCATCTGTGACAGCTGGCCTGGATAATCACCCCTCTTTAGCAGTAAGTTTTCACCTTCTGTGTAGTGGGGACTTCCAAGGCTATTTTGACTAGTCTGTCCTAGGGAGTGGCAAATCTGAAAAGGTATTGTAGATACCTCATTGGTTGTTGTGAAAATTAAATAGGATACAGCCATCAAGTTCCTGCCATCTGCCTTTTCACAGTAAGCATTTGATTTAGGTTAAGTATTTGTATTTTCTAGAACTGGTGTATCCCTGACCCTCACACACTGCACCCTGCACTCAACTCCATTGTTCTCTGTTGCTGATGACACATAGCTTGTGATGCCTTCCTTTTTTTCTGTACTAGTTTTAGAGGTGGAAAGGAGGATGCTGTGATTTGTATATAGTTAGTCGGAAGGTTCTGCCAAGCGGCTGGGGCACTGAGCTCTGGAACATGCTGCAAAGTCTAAATGGGTTTTTTGGGTACATTGAGTTACATTCTCATTTATACTAGTGTGACAGGGATTGCTACCTTGACTATTTAAGCCAAGGTGGGAGGGGTCCACGGGCAGGGGGCAGAATGGGGAATTAGGTGCCCTTATATGTTGCTCTTAGAGTTCTTTGGCAATAAGCTATTGTAGCAGATTTTTTTGTTTTGTTTTTTTCTTTTTGCAAACAAAAAGTGTTTTTCTGGCTCGTATGGCCAAGTACAAACCCAGAGAAGGAGGAAGTTAATTCACATTCTTGCTTTCTTCTAAGGACCAAAAAATCTGCCAACCTGTTCCCAAGGGCTCCTTTTCCATCTCTGCTGGGCTCATCAAAGTGTACTGTGGGTCGGTACAAAGGCTTAGGGGGAGGAATGCTGTTGCGAGCTTAGCTTTTGGGTCCCTGCCTTTTTTATATGAAATGTGCCCTGGGCTCTGCCTCTGCTCTCCTGACCAGTGTGTTTAGAGTGGATGCAGCCTACTGGGCCACACAGGGAAGCTGCAGGGGGTGTCCAAGTTCACACGTCCTGCATTCCAGTCGAATGTTTTTGACATTGAGCAACAGAATAACTCTTCCAGGTTTGGGTCTGTCCGATTGGAATGTAACCAAAAAGGAAAGTCCCAGAGTGATTCAAATACTCACCTTCCCACAACCTCTTCTTGTCTTTTTAATTCCTTTTAATTCTGCGATGACAAGCTCAGCCCAGAGCTCTTACCGACCCCGCAGCACTTGTTGGTGCTGATAAGTGCAACTTCCCGAGAGACAGGAATGCAAATCAGAATATGTTGTTGAGTCATGTGTACTCTGCGGCTCTTTCCCAAACATTGCATCAGACCGGTAATTGGCAGCTCCCAGGACTCTGCTGGATGACATTGAAGGTCCAAGAAAAGCTCTGTCCATTTCTCGAAAAAGAGTCCTCTCACTCTCTCTGTCTGTCGGGTTGTAATATCCTGTTCTTAAGAAAGCCGAATCCCTGGAGAGAGCAGAGGCACAACCGGTTTTGTAGATAAATTTGAAAAACATGGCTCTTGGCCTTTCCCACCCACTCCCGTCTCTTAGCAACAGGACAGCTGATGGTATCCATCAGGGAAAAAAACAAAAAGCACAGAAGGCATGTCGGGGAGCCTGTCTGCATTCTTGCCTGCAGTCTGATGTATTTAAACCTTCCTGCATTCTTGGGTGTGGAGACCCAGGAGTCACGTCATGAGATCATTCTCCTGCCCCTCTTGTGACCTCTGCAAATGGGCAGATAGAGGAAAATCTCAGAATGCGATGGACATTCTTTCTTTGCAAAGATCTGCTTTATCTGGGGTGGCCATTTCCTTTGATTTGGGGAGTCACCATTTGAAAACTTGAGCACATTTATAGAGGGAGGTAGACTGGGGTGTGGCTCTGGAAAGGGCACCGGAGTGGGGGGTCTGATGCCCCCAGCGCTCCCTCGCCGGTGGTCTTCCTTCCAGCCAGTGTTGGCTTTCTCAACTGCTAAGTAAGGACATTGTATTGGATGTTCTCTAAGGTACGCTTCCGCAGTGAATCTATTGTGAGTGTGTATATGTGTATGTGTGCATTTACATAAACTTTCTATTATGTGATGTATCCATCTGACTTTCTCTCTCTCTTGAACTTTAGAGTTGCTAAGGGGTAGAGCAAGAATGTGAGGCCAGGTCTGGCCGAGTCTGAAGCCCATATTCTTAACCACTACCCTATACTTAGGATAGGCACATAGAGGTGCCATGCAGTTGGTATTGTATGTTACGTCTCGTGATCTTTATATCTACATCTACGAATCCATGGGAGTACAACTGGGATGTTACAGAGGATTTAGGCTCTAATAGAGAGATCTGGGTTCACATTCTTGCCCTGCCTCTTTTTTTTTTTAGGTTTAAGATAAACCTCTATTCCCAGAAACATCAGAGACACCCCGGGTTGCTGGCCTGATGCTCGTGGCCGATCTGCAGCCAGCAGTTCCGACAATTTACTCTTGCTAACTGCTTCATGCTTCCATCCTTTGTCTTTGAAATGCTCCTCTTCCGGCATTGAACTGGAGACAGAACACAGCTTACGAGTCGAAAGTACTGCATCAGATGTTTGTTTGCAGCTTACGCCTTCTGCTTCAACATGTATGGAATCTAGGGAGACTCACGCTTCTCTGCCTCTTCATAGTTATGTGGCCTTGGGATTCTTGACTGTGACATGAGGATAACAAATCCTATGTGACCAGGTTGCTCTGAGGATAAGGTAAAAGGATGTCTGTAAAGTTCCTGGCCCAGTGCCTGCTACATAGAAAGTGCTCAGTAAAAAAAGGATTGAGGTTGAGATATTGATTGATTATAGGTTTCCTGATGGAAGGGACTTGCCTAAATTATCATGTAACCCCAACATATTTTGTGGCACACAGGAGACAGCTGTGTTTGCTGAGCCAAAGAGATGTCTCTCTCTCTCTCTCACACACACACACACCCCCCCCACACACATTCACACACACCCCAGAGTTATGAATTTTATGACTGCATGTTGCTGGAACTTTCTGGTAGGGCTCTGCATTTTAGAGCACTAAATCATAGCTAAGAAAACCAATATGATTTGGTTGTGGTTGGAATGTTCTTCAATCATTTTCAAAATATGAACAGTTGCTTTTCAAAGTACCTTTTTTTGGCCAAATATTGTCAGGGTGTTTCTCTCTCTCTCTCCTTCTGTGTCTCTCTCTGTCTCTGTTTCTCTGTCTCTGTCTCTCTCTCCCTCTGTGTCTCTTTCCTTTTTATTGAGCTCTTACACTGTGCCAGTTGTTTTACATTCATTATTTCAACTATCCTCAGAGCAACTCTATCAGATAGGTTCTGTTATTCCCATTTCACAGCTGAGGATCTTGAAGCTCAGAAAGTGTGAGTCAACCAAGACCACTGTTAAGACCACAACTCTTACGTGGCAGAGCAAAAATTTGAACAGAGATCCCTCTGACTATTAAAATGGGGGAGGGAGAGAGATCAATCCACATTTTGTCTTGGTTATCGAACCCACTCCTTTGAAAAAAAAAAGCCATCTACTCCCTTATTAATACTAAGGAGCTCTTACCACTCACTGTGTACCTGGCTGTGCTACATGCATTGCATGCACTATCTTATTTAAGCTATTAACCACCCTGAAGAGTAAATACTAATTATTAGACCTAAATATCAGAGGAGGTAATTATTGAGAGGCAGATAGATTAAGTAAGCCCAAATAACCCAGGCTGGCATAACTGGGAATTTAACTCCGGTAAATCAGACTCCAGAGTAAACTCTTCTCACAAGCTCATCTACTGATTTTATTAGTGTCCATGAGGGCACATGGTCTCCTTTACTCTTGGGACCATTATTATCGCTTCTCTAGAACTTGACTTCCGCTCTTTCTGGTGGTGCCCATCACCAGCCTCTCTCATCCCTGAGAATAAACAGTGGACATTGAGGGTATGAAAGCTTTAGAACAATAGGCCCATAGAGTTTCAACATTGAAAGATCTCTTTAAGAAGTCACTAAGTCCAATGGCTTCTAACTGTGGGACATGATCTATTTAGTGGGTTGTAAAATCAAGACAGTAGTTCATGATCAATATTCCAAAAGTGAAATGAAAGGAATAGAAAACATAGAATATATTGAACTGATGGTGAAGTTGTCTTGAGAAACAGTTGATTTAGTGATCTATGTGTGTGTGTGTTCTGGGTCACTATGTAAAATACGTTACTTATTGAGGGTCATGTTTGTCAAATTTCAAAAACACTGGTTTCATCCAGTGGTTTTCAAATTCTGTTCCAAGGAGGCCTCAGATCCCTTAAGGGAGATGGAGATGGAGATGGAAGTGGGAGAAGTTGAGTAGGAAGAGCTTCAGGAATGTGCCCTCTTCTAGCTAAAGTAGTCCCATGTTTATCTGTTTTTCAAGTTGGACTTTCATATAATAGTTCATCTTTTAAAAAAAGGACTCTACTGAAAAAATAATTGAAGAGCCACTGATTAACCATTGGAATTGTGTTATTTTGAACGTTGATTCATCCTTGTGTGACTTCATGTGGTAACCAAGGACCATCTGTGCGCCCAGCCAGTATGATTGTTGCCATTGAATATACAGCAAGATTAGAAAACGTGATCACCCCTGTCTTTAACTTGTTGTTAGAACCAATTGTTAAGATAACAGCTGTTGCTTGCACCAGATATGGTAAGGGAATACATGACGATATTGTTCAGAATTTGGCAAGTTCTTTAAAAAGTTATACAGAGGATTGTTACAAGAATGGCTATGGAAGGATCAAAGCTGGCTGAAGCAAAGGAGATGAAATTGAATACAAAGGATTATACTTTGGTTCAGATCAACAGCATAAATACAAATGTAATATGAATTTACTTGACAACAGTTCATGACTCAAAGTCTGAACTTGCTAACTGACTTCTAACTCTGTAAGTCAATAGTGCCATGTAGACCAAAACCTAAGGTAAGCTTGGCTACGTTTAATGCATTCATGGACATATGGTATAGAGGACCCCTGTAAGGGGAAATTGCAAACATGGCCAAAGTACTTTGCAACTTTTCCCATATTAGGTAAAGTCTGTTTCCTTACTTCTTGATTTTGTGTGGGCCCTGTGATTTGCTTTGGCCAATAGAATGTGACAAAAGTGATGTGCCATCTGGAACCGATTCCTCAAGCATGCTGCCTGCATTCTGGAACTCTTGGAACTCTGATATGGGCATGTGAATAAGTCCTGGTTATCCTTCGGGAGGAAGACAGACAATGTAACAGAGACCCCAGGTGTCGTAGCCAAAGTCATCCTGGACCAACCAACCTCTAGCCAATCTGCCAGCTGATTGCAGATATATGAGTGAGCCCAGAGGAGTTCAACCACACCCAGCCCAGACCGGAAGAATTGCCTCGCTGACCTCCACAAGAATGAGCTAGCTTTGGGAGTGTTTTGTTAGGCGTCAGATCCTTACAGATGCACCCACCCTCCTGCACTGGCAAATCCATGCTGGAAGACAGTACCACGACCACATCCGATCACCATCAACATTAGCTAGAGATGCTAACACACTAGAACGTCTGCAGGTCGGGATCAGGAGAAGGTTTCTGAGGACGTACCAAGTGGAAGGTGAGGATATTTGTAGGAACATATGCTATACCTTCTGAGAATTGACATTAGTGGGCGAAGTGGGATGGATTCCTTATAACTTCTGTGATTGCAATTTTTATCCCATTGCGTCTATTCTTGCCATCACCTTATGGTGGGCAGAGTGTAGGTTCTCTTGAGCACTATCTTTGTACTTGGGTTTGGATGCGTATCTTGTTTTGGCCAATGAAACGTAGGCAGAAGTTAGAGTGCTCCTAGAGGACTCACTCTTCTGTACTTCTGTTATCACCACCATAACAAAATCCCGGTTGGCCCACTGGTCCCAGAAGAGGATGAAGAACATGTAGAACAGAGACACCCTCACCACCCTGCAGCATGCAACACAGCCCTACTGGGCAACCCATATATTCATAAGTGAAAGATTGATGCTTACTCCTGTATGCTCCTATGGTTTCAATATTGATTTTTACCCGGCATTTTTAGGTGACCAAAAATACTTCTGAGATTAAAATTAGAATCAAGGAATGCAGGACTTCCCTGGTGGCACAGTGATTAAGAATCCACCTGCCAATGCAGGGCACACGAGTTCGATCCCTGGTCTGAGATGATTCCACATGCCGCGGAGCAACTAAGCCTGTGAGCCACAACTACTGAGCCCGTGAGCCACAACTACTGAGCCCACGAGCCACAACTACCGAAGCCCGTGCACCACAGATACTGAAGGCCGTGCGCCACAAATACTGAAGCCCGTGCGCCTATAGCCCGTGCTCCACAGCAGGAGAAGACACTGCAATGAGAAGCCAGCGCACCGTAACGAAGAGTAGCCCCAGATCACTGCAATGAGAGAAAGCCCACACGCAGCAATGAAGACCCAACGCAGCCAAAAATTAATTAATTAATTAAAAAAAAAAGAAGAATCAAGGAATGGCCACATCAAGGAAGCAGACTTCCATTGCATTTAAGGATGGATCCCTTTGCCGAGAAAAAGAACTGTCCCGAAGTGAAACACGTGGTTATATTAGGAGTCTCCTACCCACGGGATATTCAACCATCAGGAATCTGTACATGGTCTTCTCAGTTGGAATGGGGATCAGACTTTCATTTCAGAGTGACTAAGATGCTAAGCAGTTTGGGGAATGATTAGCAGATCATTTCATCTGTGTTTCAGCAGGGAGGGAAGATGAGCCGGAGGGGTAAGTGTGTGTGTGTGTGTGTGTGTGTATGTGTGTCTGTGTGTGTGTGTGTGTGTGTGCAGAGAAGGTGTAGGTTAGGAGCAACAGATGCTGTGGGGTGCTTCGAATGCCCCACCAAGGTGTTGACCTTTGATTCTAACCTGTGCCCATTTGTTCTTCAACCGGGAGCCCCTCCTGCTTACATCCAAGTTCTACTCATTCCCAAAGATCCAGCTCAAGTCCAGTTTTCTCTCTGGGAAGTTTCCTGACCTTTCCAGCCTACAGCGACCAACTCATCCTCTCAACTCTTCATCTTGGCTGTAATTCATATGCTGTCTTAGCTTTTTCCTTGACTTTTCCCGGGGTTAGATGGTTGATTTCCATGTGCTCATGTAGCGTTTCCTCAAATTAAAGAACTTGCTGCTCTGTACTGTGGTCTTGTATCTTTCCTTAAAGCCATGTGCTGGTTGAAAGCAAGGAACGTGGCTTATCCATTCAGGTACCCCCTCTGTCTGCCACAGTGCCTGGCACACTCTAGGGCATTTGTAAATACTTCTTGGATGAATGGATGTAGATTTCTTTCTCTTTCTGACAAACCGTAAATTCCTGAAAGGCAGTTGGTATTTATTGTACATTCCTATAGTGCTCCAAGACCTGTGTATTTATTCATTCAACAAATATTTGATGAATGAGGCTTACCCTGACTTACAAAGCCCTGTGTCATCTGGCTCCTACCCATCGCTTTGACATCATCTTATGTAACTCTCCCCCTCACACATTCACCTGCTCAAGCCAGC
>NW_020172779.1:11734289-11796862 GCF_003031525.2 Neophocaena asiaeorientalis asiaeorientalis
CTCACACCTGCTCGGCCCCCCCCCCCCCCCCCCCAGTTCTTTGTGTCCTTATATCTCCCATCCACCTCAGGGCTTTTGAGGTCTCTTTGGCTGCAATCTCTACCCTTTGGTCTTCTATGACTTCCTCCTTCTTGTCATTCAGATCTCGGCTTAAAGGTCACCTCCTTCAAGAATCCTGTCCTGAGTGTCCAATCCATGGTACCACCTGCCTCTCTCCATTACATCTTTTAATCCCAGTTCCCTACATGACATTTACCACTTTTGGATAAATAACTTCCTCCCTTTTTTATTTCTTCCTTTCTTTTCCTCCCTCCCTCCCTTTCCTTCCTTTCTTCCTTCCTTCCTTCCTTAGTTGCTTATTGCTTGATTGGTTGTCTCTGTCTGCTAAAATATAACCTTTGTAATAATAGGCACTTTTTTTATTCTTACTGCTCTATTCCTACTGTCTGATAAATGTATGTTGAATGGATGAACGTGTGAATGAATATGGGTTCAACATGGAGCTGTGTGTTGCAAATCTAGTGGGAAGAGGACCGATGAGGTTCTTGCCTTCAAGGATTTTATAATTTTGCTGAATGAATGATCAATGTCCACACGGTACCACAGAAAAACCAAAACCAAGCCAACAAAGACAAAACAAAAGACTGGAGTGTATGTAGCCCATTGAGGTAGTGAAGCCTCAGCTTCCTCTGTGAGATGAGGATAATAACACCTAGTTTGCAGGTGTGTCATGAGGATTAAGTGAGAGAAAGAACAGACAGCACCCAGCATCATGCCTGGCGTGCAGCAGGTGCTCCATGAATGGTATTCTCCACCCTCCCCCTCTGACGAGGCAAATAAAATGTACTAAGAAGCTTCTGTTGGTCTACCCAGATGATCCACTCGCGAGAACTGAACTTCAATTCCGAGGATGGCTCTTAGGCTTAAATCCAGTTATGAAAATGTTTCTGCTGTTCCAGAATGTTGACAGGGGAGGTGGAGCTGATTATAGTTCATTTGTGAGCCATGTACTTTGATTCTTTGAAAGCTTTTGTGTAACCCAGGAGGTCTCATTAGTTGCTGTTCTAGCACGGTGTGGTAGGGAGCTCTGTGATAATTAGCCACAAGCCACTGAAAAAGCATGAAGAGTCAGGAATTGTGTAGCGGGGCTGATCTTTTTCAGAGGTGCAGTTGGTAACTACTGGCGTTACCCAAAATGCCATCCTTGGAGTGTTAGTCCTTTAGCTTAAATCACTGCTGGCTTAACAACAACGATGTTAGCAGTCACTTGCATGTTAATAAGAGTTTGCTGAATAGCACTGTTCCATGCTGGACCCTGAAATAGATTTTATTCAATTCTCACTTCCAAAACAATGGTGGTATTGAGTGACCAGGGTTAGAGCAGGTTGAGTTCGTGTCTTGGGATAGTTCTTTCTGGAGACTGGGTGGCTGAGTATCTGGAGAGTCAGGTCCCATTGAAACCCTGGAGAAGGGGCAAGTTTGACCAGTGTGGGGGCAAAGGTCAAGGACAATTACACAACACAGCTAGCTCCCAAAGTTAACTCATATCTGTTTCTAATCTGTTTTCCTCTCCCTGTTCCACCTACACAGAGGTGCCCTTTAAATATTTATTTGCCCACCTCTGCTGTGTGTGGCACTTGATCCCTTTGAAGGTGTTTACTAATTAGATCAGGCTGGGAAGTTGGGCAACTTCAGATGTGTTTATCCTGTGTAGGGTAATTTATCCTGTGTAAGGGCACAAGACCCCTGGACAGCCCCAGGGAGGTCAGCTGTAGCTCCCTTGCTTACTTCCTTTATTGGAGGAAGTCCTAATGATTGCCCAGTTAAGCTGAGTGACACTGGCTCTTTTTCTGCCATTAGCTCCTGACACAATTCTGAGACAGACATCAGAGAGGCTGGAGCCGGAAGGCTAAATGCTCTTAGCGAACACGATTATGGATCAGTTGAACGCTAGGCTCAATTTGACACCATCCACATGTGATTCTTACTCAGTGACACAGCATCTGATCTTGGCTTGAAAGGAAAATTACTGCTGCAGTAATTCAAATTCAATAGACCTGCAGGTCACTGGCCTCAAATATTTTAAAATAATATTTGCTGCAGGAGAATCTGTGCTCATGCATGAGTGGATGTGTTTCACTGGATGTGAGTGGGTCGTGTGTGTGTATGTTTGGGCATATAGATCCAGTTGAAAGAGATTTTAGGAGCGGTGATGCATAGAGTGAGGGGGGGGAATTCTGTTGTACTGGGTCTTAAGGCAGCCTTGGTCTGTGGTTCCGGTTTATTTGATTCCTTTCAGCCGTTTT
Source organism: Neophocaena asiaeorientalis asiaeorientalis (assembly GCF_003031525.2). Classification (NCBI taxonomy): domain Eukaryota; kingdom Metazoa; phylum Chordata; class Mammalia; order Artiodactyla; family Phocoenidae; genus Neophocaena; species Neophocaena asiaeorientalis. The sequence continues at coordinate 11,736,596 of NW_020172779.1, forward strand.
GGCTATTGTCACTGTTCTGACTGTCAAGGAGAAAGAGGAATAGCTGATGATGACCCCATGGGATATCTATCTGTGGTCTCAGGGGATCCCCTAAGAGATCCTTGCCTCAGACATCTTAGCTTGTTTCAGTGGTAAGACCAAGTACTTCCCACTTCCAGATCAGTGGCAAGAAGCCTGAAAACATGCTGGGATTCATGCCTGCTGGCCTGTGACAGAGAAGTAAGTGTCCATGGGCTTTGTTTGCCGTGGCCCTCCTCCCTGCTCTGTAGACCCTTGTTCACATGTCTGCCTCAGTCCATAATTTGTTCTCTTGGTATGTTTACCAGGAGGCTGGGAACACCTTAGCCTTGTAACCTTAGCACCTCACTTTATTTCTGGGTCAGCAATGTGTATTAGATGGACCAAATAAACCCATCTCATAGGGAGATCTAGGCTTCCTCTTGATGTTGCTAAGAATAAAATGGAAGGCAGATTGCCCAAAGTTAGCATTGGTTGGAGAGTTTTGGGGGTGGCAAGGTGGTGAAGGACAGGCCAGCATCCATGTCCCTGGGAGATTTGACTTTCCATTTGGAGAGCGTAGCTTCCCTTTTAATCCTTCTGCCACCATCAGGTTGGCCTCCAGCGTTATTCTGTTTCTTGATTTAACACTTTGACCCAAATAGGGATAAACCTCCTTCTTGTGTTTCTGTCCTTTGGGAGTAGAGCTTAGTAGTTAGAGCTTCAAGGGCCATACTGCCTGGATCTGAATCCCAATTCCCCACCGTAAACAAGCTGTGTGACCTTGGGATATCTATTCGTCTCTCTGTAGCCCTTCACCAGTTTCCTCAGTGGTAAAGTGGAGGTGATACTGTTATTTCTAAAGGTAGTTTTGAGGATTACATGAGAATCTAAGTAGAGGTCTTAGGAGAGTATCTGGCTTAACATAAACTCTCAGGAATGTTAGCCATTTCTTCCTGCGACACAGGGATGCTCTCTCCCATCTCACACGTAGCAGTGGGGATGATTGGATAATAGATACAAAGCACCTGGCCCTGTGGATGGTAGTTATTACTATCACTTATATTGACTCCCCAGAACAGATGGAAAATAGAAAAGATTTTCCTACCTCCTAAATGGTAAAATGACCCAGAATTCAGCACTGAGAACACCTGGACATACTCCTCCCTTGACTAGTTCACTCTCAAGTGTTATGGGTCGCAAAAAATTTTGAGGACTGTTCCAGGGACAAAAGACCAAAGAAGGAAATCTCTCTTTTTAATGCTTAATTTCTAAGAGACAGCCCTTTTTTTCCCCGGAGACGGAAAGCAGGCAGGATGGCACCTACTTCTGAAAAGACCCTCTCTCTTCTCTCAGGGCTTTAGAGTTACCTAAATCCAGATATGCTAAATCTTAGGGTAATACCATCACTGTAGCAATAATTATACACCAAGCTACCCCAATGCCACCATGCCACAGGTTTTTATTATATTCGTAATATACGCACTTAAGAATATATGACTATTTCAGTGTGTTACATTTTTGAACAAAATTGCAATACGACTCCAACTATTATTTTAACATCTTTTTTCTCCACTTAAAAATATATCAGAAGCTTCCTGCCAGATCAATGAAAAGATTTTTTATACCATTTTGAATGACTGCTGAATATTACATAGTATGAATATACCTCATTGTCTGTAACAAATCCCGTTTGTAGATATGTGGGTTGTTTCTAAGTGTCCTTCATTATAAATGATGCTGTAATAAGCATCCTTATACCTGTACATTTTCATGCCTAATTGTTAAAATAGAATAAATCCAGTAGTGGCATTTCTGGTTTAAGGGGCATGCACTTTTTGAGGCTTTTGATAAATACTGCCTAGTTGTCCTTGAAAAAGACTTTACAGAGTTCTTCCTCAAATAATCTATTACAACCCTTCCCAATCTAAAAAAAAAAAAAAAAAACTTTTTGGCACATATAAGAAAGGATAATGTAGGCACACACAAGAAATGACAGAGGGCAAAGAGAAGAATCTACCGGGGACCAACTCCCCTGGGGCTTCAGCTACCCAAGAGGGCTGTGGAGAGCAATGTCCCGGCATGATCTTAACCCATCTTTTGTGTATCAGTTCACTCTTCCATACTCTTGGGCAGCTCCTGTCTGTAAGAGTTTACATACATCCCAGAGCTGGATTCTGGTTTCAGAAAGAAGCCATTTTTCTTAAGGAGAAAGGCTAGGAGGTGGTGTTGGCAGAGAATTGGAGAAAAGCCACGGGTAAAGAGGTGTCAAACTTGTGAGCTTTTAGTGGAGGGTAAGCAGCTGTTTGTGGCTTTAAACTCAAGCACATTTTTCAGACAACAATTTCTAAGTCACTGCTTATGGTGGAGGCTAACTCTGGATCATTTCCTGCTTGTCAGCAGAACTTGGTGAGTCTGAATGAACCATAATGAAGATGCATAACTTGTTGGAGCCACCCAAGACCTGGTGGACACAGAAAGGAATCTGGACAACCTTTCTATTGAAATTTTATTAGAGAGGTGATGGCAGCAGCTGGTCTTTGTGAAGGCGACTATGGCTCAGAGCCTTTGTACTTCACTGGGTCTCGTAAAGCTTTTACGAAATCTCTTCATCCCCTTGGCCAGTCCTGTATCATGAAGATGGATGCTGAGCGTGAAGAATACACCATCTATGACTTCTCCCAGGTTTCTGATCCTTCCAGGGAGGAAAACTTAGCATTTTTTGTCTCTTCCCAAGAAACCAAATTGCTGAAGCTATGGGACTTGTTCCCAGTGGTAAGATCTTGTTTGATGAGGATGACTGTAGCTTTATATCATTCTGGGGCTTATTGGCTTGGGTGACAGCTCCCTGGCATCTGCTGGAATTTGATGACTGAATGATGCAGGGAGGAGAACTGGAGAAGGTGGATGTTTATTGACCCAACACAGACTTGTTAAAAAAAATACCAACTACATATATGAAGTCTCTTTGCATTAAAAAAGCAAAGTTACTAACTCTCAGGAGAGAAAATGATTATCACTCACTGCTAACTCTCCTAAGTAAGTAAGTGGTTATCCATACCAATGGCAAAGAGAAAAGTTTAGCATAGGTTCAAACATGGGCCCCCACTGTGGTACAGCCCCACCATGTATTTTCTGAGGCACCTACCAATGAGACTTCTTAGGATTGACTCTTTCTCTCTATTTCTCTTTCTCTTCATCTCCTCTCTTCTTTTTCCATGTGGGAAAATAGAAAAAAAGAAAACAACCAGGATTTAGAATCAGTTTTCCTGGAGTCAAGTCTCTGAGCCTCAGTTTTCCCATCAGCAAAATGGGCATAATAAGACCTGTCTTTCTGTGTTTCTTTATTCACCACAGGTAAGTTGAATATCAACTACCCAGTTAACAAAAAAGTGAAACATTAGCTTTAAAATTTAGCATGTGTTAGTTTTTATATTTTTACTTTATTTTTTAAAACTTCTGCTTTTCCTTTTCTTCTCCCGACTCAATCTCTGGACTTCCAGAGATACGCACAGGCATCTTTAGCTCTGCTGGTAGAATTATGGGTTCTTGAATTTGGAGGTTATTTGAAGATTTTTTTTTTCCCCCTCTGTTCTTGGTGTAAACTCTGCTCAGGAAATAATGCTGGAATTAGAATAACTCTTTTTTCCTTTTATGATGTCTTTTTCATTGCTTCCAAGCTTTCTAGAGCTTTTCTATTTCTACCTATATCATCTAGGCTGCTATTGTGATAGGATCCTAATTAGTGTCCTTGATTTTTGTCTCTTTCCTTGTCAGCACATCCTATACACAGCATTCATTCATTCCCTCACTTAGTAAACACATATCAAATATCTGATAGGTTCCGAGCACTGTAGTTGGTGCTGGACATGTCCCTGACTAGTTCAAATACCCCCCTCAGATTCCCTCCTCTTTTACTATAAATGTCAAGCTCCTTTACCTCAGATTCAAAATCTCCACAAATACCTATTTCAACCTGCTTTTTAATTCTCTCACTCCATAATATCATCAACTCTCAGCTCTAGCTGGAACAATCTCTCTCTGCCTTTGCATTGACCATTATCTCTTCTAGGTACATGGCGTCCTATCTCTATTTCACTTGTTCAAACCTAATGTTCAGTGGAGAGCTCAGATGTTAATTATTTTGTGAAACTGTCCTGAGCCTCCTTCCTTGGGACCCTTGTCACTTCATATCTGAGCCAATATAATTCAAATTGCTAGTTACCTTTTTAAGCATATAGGAAGAGAATGAGATTTCAAGGCGTTTGAATGAAAACAGAGAAACATGTTGGCTTACACGTTCTTTCATCCTCCGTAGGATCTAACGATACAGTGTCTTGCTCAACACACACTTGCCTAGTTATCGTTTGAATCAAATAATAAAACATACACATTGGAAATAATGTACTGATGGAACTATCCCAGTAATTTATTACTTCCCTCTCATTTTGGGGGATGATGTCAGATGCTCACTTTGTTCAAACTCTTATCAACAGTGTCTTCTCCAACTTGGCTGCCATGGTTTCTTCATTCCTCTTCCATCAAAGTTCTCTTGCTATGGAAATACATGGTACCCGGTCTAGCCAGGAGATCACGGGATCAGGTAGTATAAGGAGCTGCGGTTCTGCATAGATGTCTAGATCTGGGTTGTAATTCTAACTGTAAACTCTGTAACCCTGGAAAAGTTGTCTTGTCTCTCTGAGTCTCGGGTCCCTCTTCTGTGAAATAGAATTAATAAAAACCATTGCAGGGCTGTTGTGAAAATCAAATGTGATCATATGTGTAAGATAATAACTTACTGCCTTGCTCAATCCATACTAGGTACTCATTAAATTATAGATACTATCGATATTGACCATGAATGCTAGAATGCTCCACAGTCTCTAGGGCACTTTGGAAGAACCATTGGATTTATATGGATGCGTATCAACCTCACATGTGGTGAGCTCTCTTAGCCTTCCATTTAGGGAGCTGTCCAGCATCCAACCTCCTCCTCTGTTGGTACGGAATCTCTTTTTTGTAGTCTTGGAGAGAACTGCCCTCCACCCACCACAGATGTCAGAGAGGATAGACTCAACCCTCATCCCTAGGTCACCAGAGCTGAAAAAATGTCCAGGGCTTGGCCCATTGGATGCTTCTGGGACCTTGCTTCTCAGATTTGGAATCTTGGCTGTATGACTGTTGCTTCTGAGATTTTGAGGCTAAATGGTCACTTAGAAATAAATACGACTAGGTCAACTTTGATGGTGGTATTCAGCTGCATTCTCCCTTTTTCCTCTAAGGTCACTGTTGAGCTTCCTCCTCTTTAATCATCCAGACTGCTATGATCTTGTTCTCTAAGCCTCTTTTTCCTGTGAGTCTCTGGTACAGCTCTAGTAAATCACTGCCTGTCCCCTCTACCCCATTTTTCCTCTATATGTTACCTGAAACCCCTCACTGACAGTGATGTAACCATGCATTTCAGGCACTTCATTCAGTGACAAAGAATCCACGGTTCATCAGCCTGATCTTTGATCCCATCCCCATGATGGCCAGGTGGGTTCTTCTGCTGCCATTGTCTTTGTAGCTGGGCTTCTGCTGTTTACTTTCTGGGAATCCTGAAAACAGAAAGGATGCTGGGTTGTTCTCCAGCTAAGCCACCGGCTTTCAGATCACCTCCCTTCTGTCTTCATAGGGTGACACTTCTCACCTTGAATTGTTGCCATGTTCCAGTCTTTCTCTCCTGCCTTTAGAAAGGTGGCTCAGCCAATGAAACTCTGATGCCTTTTCTTTCCACACCTGAACTTGTTATGGAGATGTGGGTTGATAATCTTTACGTAAGCCAGTTCATCTCCTTGTTCTTCAGTCTTTTCACCTGTAAACTAGGCTAAGTAGCCACGAGGGTCAGTTTGAGGAGGAAATAAAATGACCGTCATGCTGGGATCTATGCAAAGCAAGACTGATGTGGCGATATGAATATTTTTCACAATAACAATGATAATAAAATCAATGATGAGAATATTAGGAAGGACTGGGCAGCTGTTGGTGTTTGGTTATTAACCACTGAGAAGAACTGTTCATTAAATAGCAGTGGGGGGACTGAGGGCTGGGGTCAAGCTACTGTTTTCTTAATCAAGTAGTGACCTCTTCTGGGGAAAGAAAGAGGCAAGCAAGGCCTTAGCGCTGGGGAACTTTTAAAACATCTGCACCAAGGAAAGCAATGACAGAGTAGATTGTCCCCAGGGGGAGAATATCTCAGGGTAGATGTTTGCTCTGGGCAACCAAGTGAAAAACAATATTGAACGAACTGAAGATGAACATCATTTGCCCAGTAGCCCTGTCTGGAAGAGCTCTCATAGAGCGAGTGAAATCGTGTAGACCCATTGCATGTACTACGGTGAGGCCACTGGTAATGCAAGCTGCCCAGATCTGGGAACCCAACACCAGCCTTTTGGGAGAATGGTTCAAAAAAAGATTCAGATGGGAAATGTTTTGTTTTTTGTATTCCTATCTAGAAAAGAAGAGAAGTACTACTTCTGATGTAGGAAGTAAGGTTCAGAGCACAGCAAGGTCTAGAGGAGCAATGGATTTTGCTCAAATGTCCTTCTTTGGAGACAGGAAAGAGGCAAGCTCCTACTGCAGGCTTGTCAGTTGGATTGAGAGGAATGAAAACAGGAAAACGTTTTTCCTCCACTGAATCTCACCATATTCATTTGTTACTTCAGGCTCTTGGAAGGAGGAAGAAGGAAAACCTCCAGGAAGTCCTCTTGGTGACTGCAGTACTAAAACACTTAGGCTCTACTAGATGATGGATCATTTGGTCAGACATGGTCTGTATTGGGCGGTGCTACATGGCACATTCCTGAGGACACAGGTCGTGGCTTCTACTTAGACTCATGGGCGGGAAGGCTCAGAGTTGATGGAAATCGTATTGTTCTACCCCTTGTTGAATGGGGTGGAAGAACTGACTCAGAGAAGGGAGGGGACTCACCCAAGTACAGAAATATAGGGACAGGGCTCCCATAAGAACTGGGTCTTCTGACCCTCTTTTCCTTCCCATTAGCAGTCACTCCTCTTGCACCTTTCTCCAACACCCCACTTCATACTAAATCCACTAGTAATGTTAGTAAGACCTACATACTAGGTAGATTAATAATATGGTAGCTACAGTTTGTTAAGCAGCTACTACATGGTAGCCTCTGTTCACTCATTTATTCAGCAAATATTTATTACTACAATGTGCTAGACACTGGGGTGCAGTGGTAAGCCAAAAACTGTAAGCTCAACCACTGTAAAAATCCCAGCCACAAAGATAAAATTAAACTGTGCAATCTCTGAAGGCAAGGGGTCTGCTGCTGTAAGGTAAGGCGGGGTTATTAGTCCAGGGAGAGCTTCTCTAAGGAAGTGGCCACTCTATTCATCTATTTGCTCAGACCTAACATCTCCAGGTCATCCTTGCCTCCGCTCATTTTCTTACCCTTTACCACCAGTGAACCCGATTGGCTCTGCATCTGAAATACTCCAGAATCTACTTGTCTCAGCACCTCTGCTACCATTCCCCTTCGCTCAGATATCCCCAACCTCTTGCCTGTATTGTTGGGATGTAGTCTCTCTGCTTCCACTCTTACCTCCTCATGGTCAAATATGTTCGGAGAATTCTGGGTCATACATTTGTTTAAGTCGTGTACAGCAGGACTTCTCAGGGGCTGTCATGTACTAATCAACATGGTGAAATACGGAGGGGGACATAGTATATAACATAGTCCAGACGTATCTGACCACAAATTTTTTCTTATAGAGCATCTCACACAACTGCAGGTCAATGGAAAGCATTCCAGATAATCCAGAAAATGTCAACGTGTATATAACGCATTATGTAAAGTATTATTATTATTCCACCTGATGGGAAATGGAGCCACTCACAACAGTTTGGCTGACCTGGGAATCAGGTTGGCTGAGTTTTAGCCACAGTTAGCTTTTTTTTTTTAAATTTTGCGGTACGCGGGCCTCTCACTGTTGTGGCCTCTCCCGTTGCGGAGCACAGGCTCCGGATGCGCAGGCCCAGCGGCCATGGCTCACGGGCCCAGCCGCTCCGCGGCATGTGGGATCCTCCCAGACCGAGGCACAAACCCGTGTCCCCTGCATCGGCAGGTGGACTCTCAACTACTGCGCCACCAGGGAAGCCCCACAGTTAGCTTTTTTTGAGCTGTGTCACTTTGGGCAAGTAAGTCATGTAATTTTTCTGAATTTGGGTTCCTCATCTGTGAAATACAGATAATAATTCCTGTCCTGTCTACTTTGCCAGGCTGTTGAGAGAATCAAATGAGATAATGAATGTTAAAGAAGGGACATCCTTACCACCACCCCCCTCACTAAACCAAACCAAACCAAAACCCAATACCACTACTGTGCTACTGTGGACGCCTAGAAAAACATTATTTCTGGTTATCCCATCTCTGTACTTAATTGTCATCAATGAGCAACACATTAACATTTAGTTTATTTATTTGAGCAACCTGGAGTAAAACCCAGGGAGTCGCTGGCTGTTGGCTAGAAGTCAAACAAAACAAAGAATTAATTGGAGCAAACGCTGTGGAGTGTGCCAGTCTGTGACATGCATGGAAGCAGGCAAGAAAAGCCAGTTGCCTGGACAGCATAGCGGAAAGAATGAAAAGAACAGGGATTGTGTAAAAAAGGCTCAGGAGATAAGAAAACCTGAAAACACAACACTGTAGAGAGACTGTAAAACTGCAGTGAGGGGACTTCCCTGACGGTCCAGTGGTTAAGACTCTGCGCTCCGAGTGCAGGGGGCCCAGGTTCGACCCCTGGTCCGGGAACTAGATCCCACATGCCGCAACTAAGACCCGGCACAGCCCAATAAATAAATAAATATTAAAAAACAAAACCAAACAAAACTGTGGTGATGTTGATAAAGAATGAAAGATCATCTTAGCTATGGTGGTGGCATGGTGCCCTGCAGAGTCACCGAAAGGCACTGGGTGTGGTCATTCAGTGAGTGTCAGTGGGACGGTGTGGAGACTCTAAGCTGGCAAAGTTCTGTGGGTTTTTGTGAAGTGCCTATTCAGGACACTCGGTTCACACCAGGTCAGCAAGCTCTGCTGACGTTCCCTTTCAGATCCTAAACACTGCCAGCTTCTCTTTTTCTCTAGGGCTTTTGGTTGTGATTGACCAGTGACCTTGGGCTCAGGACTCTGATCCCCCAGACTAATTCACACTCAACAAATTGATGTACACATCATGATGTATTTGTGGGCCAGTCCTGATGATGATGGTGACGATGATGATGATGATAGTGTTAATTATGACAATAAAAAATATAGCATCCATATGGCAGCTTAGAAAGACACTCATATCCAATCCCCTCTGCTGTCAGCAGAAAATGAAAATGCCCATCTCAAGATGCCTAGAAGGGAACAGAAATCACCCAGGTGTTATGTGCAGAAGGAGGGGTGTATGTCAAAGCTAGGAAGGGGCTGCCCCCTTTACAAAAGAGCCTGGAGAGATTTGAGTGAATGCATTCACGTTAGCTCTGGGTGTTTCTGAACGTAAGCCAGGAGAGCTAATTCTCTGATACTGTCATTTCCCAGGCCTCCATCTCAATACACACGTGTATCTCCTCGAGTCTCTGCACAGACATCTGTCCCTGCGAAAAAGAAGCTCTCCTAAGAGCCCAGAGCGGAGCCTCAGTGTTTTATAGTTTCATAATTTCATGCATAAAAGAATCAGTAGGGAGTGTATTTATCAGTTTTGCTGCATAACAAAGAACCCCCCTACTCCCTAGATCTCAGTGCTTATAATCACTAAAATTTATTTTCCTTTCATTTTCCATGATGCCTACAGTCAGCAGGGCCTCCGCTTCAGGCTGTGTGTTGATTATGGGTCAGTTCCATAGGGTTTTGTTTGTTTGTTTGTTTTTGCTTTATTGATTGATTGATTATTTTTGGCTGTGATGGGTCTTCGTTGCTGCACGCGGGCTTTCCCTGGTCGTGCTGAGCGGGGGCTACTCTTCGTTGCTGTGCGCATGCTTCTCATTGCGGTGGCTTCTCTTGATGCGGCGCACGGGCTCTAGGTGCACGGGCTTCAGTAGTTGTAGCATTTGGGCTCAGCAGTTGTGGCTCGCAGGCTCTAGAGCGCAGGCTCAGTAGTTGTGTCGCACAGGCTTAGTTGCTCTGCATCATGTGAGATCTTCCCGGACCAGGGCTCAAACCCATGTCCCCTGCATTGGCAGGTGGATTCTTAACCACTTTGCCACCAGGGAAGTCCTCCATAGGCTTTTTTGATCTGTGACTGCATTGGAAGGAACAGCCCCAAAGCACAATGGGCAGTTCTGGCAGAAGGCAAGAGTCTAAGAACGCAACCTCAGGTAGGCAGACACCTTAGACTTTTGCAGGGTGTGGTTCACAGTCCACTGGCCAAAGAAATCCAATGGGCCAAATCTAACAGTAGAATTGAGAAATTCACTGGCCCTGCAGGGAGGAGTGGCAAGGGTTTGTATGCACAAACCTTTTACAGAAGACTGAATTGTAATACAAATCATCACAGGGGTTTTCTAAGCATGCCAATTCCAGGGCCCATCTTCACCTGGCCTCCTAACACCTCAGGCTGTCTCAGCGTTCCTCAGGGAAGGCAGGAGAAGGGAATGAGCCAATAGATACATCTCTCTCCCTTCCTTCTCCCGGACAAGCTGTCCAAGTTTTCCCATCTGGCCCATTGTCTGAGCCATTGGCTGTACTTTCTTGCAAGGCTGGTGCCAGCTTAGTAAACATCACCTTGCATCTGCTTTCCCTCATTCCTTGCCTCGCTGCCCTGGACTGCACTTCCCAATAAAGCCTTTGCAAGTAAGCTTACTGCAGGCTCTGCTATCTTGGAAATCCAGCCTGAGGGACGACCCCCACCCCCACCCCCACCCCACCTCCTACTTACACTTGACCCCCACTTTTCTTTATCTAACACCCTTTACCCTATACTTTTCTCTCACAGCTTTTCTCATACAACTGGTAATCATATATAATACGCACTTTTTTTTTGTCTGCACCATGCAGCTTGTGGGATCTTAGTTTCCTGACCCAGGCCCAGACAGTGAAAGCACCAAGTCCTAACCACTGGACCGCCAGGGAATTCCCAATGCAGTGATGCAGTGTTTTGTTTTGTTTTTTTACCACTGTGTTCTCTGCACCTGGTGCATGCCCAGCACATAGCAGTTGATCAACAAATATTAGTAAATGAATGTACATGTCTAGGCTTGAGTCCTTGCTTTGTCTGTGTTGCTTTTTTGTAGGCTGCTAAAGGTCTCTGTGCTTCATTTTGCTTCCGTTTTGGGAAAATGAGACTGGGTATCTGTTTCAGAGGGTCTGAGACCAAAGTGTGGTGATCAGTGCAGATGTTCAATAACCGATCATCATCGCTGATATTGTTAAACTAGACCAGCGATGGGCAATCTTTTCCTCTAAAGGGCCGGAGAGTAAATATTTTAGGCTTAGCAGGACAAATGATCTCTGTCACAAAGACTCAACTCTGCCATCGTGGTGTAAAAGCAGCCATAAACAATATCTAAACAGGTGGGCTTGGCTGTGGTCCAATAAAGCCATATTAACAAAAACAGGGTGATAGGCCAGATTGGCCCTCGAGTTACACTTTGCCAGCCTCTGCACCACACAGTCTGAGCAGTGTGCATCTAAAAGCTCGTAGTAAGCCACACCAACAGATTGCAAATATTCGTGAACTTTCTAGGCAAAGCTTATCTCTGCATTTCTTTCCAGTGTTCAACACGTGCAGTATCTCCCTGGCAGTGACAGTGTACTTTCAGGGAAATCTGTGTTTTCAGAGTTTGCGTTTGTTTACAATATCTCTCTAACAAGTGTGAGTGGTGAGAGTCTCCCCACGTATTTCCTCTCTAACTCCTTTTTCCCTGGTAATGGTGTACCTTCTTCACCTACCTCCAGAGCTAGTCTGTGGAGAGGAAACTCGGAATTTGGGAGACTGGAACTTTACTTGTCTCTCAGGTAGAAACTTTGTTATATAGCAAATCTATTGAGAGTAAGTGGTTTCCTAGAAAAGATATGAAAGAAATGATCCACTTAAAAAAAAAATGCGTCAAGTCTTTGGAAGAGGACAGATTTTTTACATATAAACATATATAGAATGGGATCAAGAAAACAAGACAAGTCTGCTTTAGAGAGACCATTAGTAGTTTTTTGGGCCTTACTAAGTGTCAGGTATGTGGGAGAGGGGCCAGGATACCATGATTGATGGTTCATCCAGAACTACATGGAATGTGGTTCCCCACAGGAAAACTGAGGTGCTGTTAACAGAAGAAGGGGGGAAGGGATGCTAGAGATTAAAAATTGCAGCTGGTGTGGGTAGGTAGGAGGTGGCTGTCTCACCTTTTTCCTGTGAGCATCAGCTCACCTCTGTTGTGCTGATGAAAAAAGATATTGTGAAAAGCATCTTATCCATCATCTGGTACAAAATAGAGCTGGAATAAATGGAGGCTACAGGTTTTCATGTTTCTTTATTGTAATTATGTATAAAACATGACACGGCACACATCCTAAGAAGGATTAAGCCCATCTGAGCCGATCACACGTTTGCTAGACTCTGGTGCACATCACCGAGGGCCCATGCACTGCACACCTTTCTGTCCTTCCGTCCTTAGAGTTTCGACAACGACTCTCCTCATGGTTGCAACATGGCTGCCTCAGCTTCAAGAATCATGTCTTCTTCTTAAGACATCGTTTCAGATAAGAAAGGAGGGAATGTGTGTGAAAAGGGCTCCTTTCATGTATTAGGGAGGGAATCTTTCCAAGAAGGCCTCCTCCTTACGTGCCTTGGACCAGAAGTATGTCATATGTCCAGCCCCAAACCCGTCTCCAGCAAGGCGAGTGCAGTTACTATGATTAGCTGTAAAGCATCGTGATTCATCCACTGGGGCTGGAACAAGGAAAGGGTCATGGCCATGGGGCAAGTAGTACTTTCTTTGGCATCTCTCTTTCCTTCTCATGGCTAGAGAACATGTCTGTTTTGTTCACAGTTCCTAACGCAGTGCCTGACCTAAAACAGGCACTCAATATATATTTGTTGGGGAATGAATAAAGTAATGGATGAATATACTGACTAGGTTGGCCTTTTTTCTCATTTATTCTGGTTTCCTCATTTCTCTGAGTCTGGCTGTCCTGGAGCTATTCTTCCCGTCCGAAGATGAGCCCTCCTAAATTTGGTAACATGGTAAGAAATGAATCTGACCTATCACAGTGCTCATTTGCAGCCTGTGGTGTGGGTTGATCATTGTGGTCAAGGAGAGGACATTCAAGGCCTGCTTGCACGGGCATGACCAAGACCATTCTCAGCAAAATGAAAAATCACGGTACCTTGTTCTCTTTCATCTTCTCTCTGGGCAGTTTCCTATGGCTTTTCAAGCTCATCTATTAGAATGTCAACAAAATCACAGAGATCTGCAGAAACGATCACAGAGAGATGGTTTGAAGTCACTCACCAAGCACCTTGGAAACATTACTTTATTAAGCATTTAATGAGATAATTATAAACCTCTTCCACTGAGCTCATAGCTCAAAGTGTCTAAACACCCTCTCTAGGTATCACTGAGTTCATCCAGTTTGAATGAAGCAGTAGAAAATATTTTCTTTTAGGTAGGTGATTCTCCTGGATTTTTCATGATTTCAGTCTTGTTTGCCCCCATTATTGGGTCAAAATGGGCACTTTTATGCTTGATTCTAGAGTATTCTTGGGAAGGAGATAGAATGATAGAGTGATTGTCTAATCTCAGTTGAATCTCATCTCTATCACTTATCAGCTGTGACTCACTGAGTAAGTTGCTTAATATCTCCAAGCCTCAATTTTCTCATTTGCAAAATGGGGCAATAATTGAGGGTGTCTGGCACAGTGTTTGCAGCAAAGTACGGGTGCAATAAATGCTCTTATCGGTAATTGCTTTTTGCCACAACACGTTATGGTCTTCAGTCTGCCATTGAAATGAGCAGCTTTTACAAAGACAGCTGTAAATTTGTCATATTTGAAAAACAGATATTGCTCTTTGGGAAACCCCAATGTCAGTCCAATAATTGTGAGGCAAAGAATGCATCTGTATTGTTGGCATGGTTCTGGGCACTGGGATTATATTCAGAACCTGATGGGGCCTTTCAGGTTGCTGAGAGTGACTCTGACCAGTCAACTAAGGGCGGTTGAAAAATACCCATGGAATGGATGTCTATTTGTTTTGCGTGAATGAGCTTCTTTAGGTTGAGTTGGCTAATCATGTCAGTCAAATGGCCACTTCAGGTTTCCTGAGTTGATTCCGTCCTGCGGTTGGGTGTGAAAGATGAGGTTATGTAATGTGGCAGCATGGGAGACATAGAGGACCAGGGGCTGGACGGTGTCAGTCTTCACCGTGCTGTCCACTAACGCATGGTCACTTCATCAAGTCACCTCAGCATTCTAGGACCTCTGACCTCTAAAGTGAGAATTTAGTACCCACCCATATAATTTAGCTGGTTACTGCAGAGTAAAGATGAGAGGATTTTGTTGTGGTAACTATTATTACTGTTACTCAGCGGGGTCTGAGAGGAGAGTTTCTTCAGATGCCAGAAATTCCTTGGGTCAAGGACTGTGAGAACACTTGTCTTTCTATGATCAGTTCTTTCCAACTTTCTGGATAAAATTCACACTAAATGTAAGAGGAGCTATTAAAAAATATCTCTGACTGGATCACCTGGAACTCTAAATGGACTAATGTGGAAGTTTGGTTTCTGAGAAGCACACACTAGGACAGGAAGAAATGCCCAAGAGATTTGTTGGAGGAAACACCTGTGAAGAAAGAGGAGGAAGTAGAGGAGGCAGGGAGAGCTTTCAGACCCCAGTGCAGGTCTCACACCTGTGAAAGGAGAGGGGGAAGGAGGAATTGGGGAGAAAGAATCTCACATCGGAGTGCACATCTAAAATCTAGTATTTGGCTAGCCAGTGGGAGTCCTTGAGCCCAAACTGCCCATGACAGCAGTTCTCTGTCCTGCAGAAATGGGCTACGGCTAGTCACCTTGCCATCCTCGTCATCTGCAGGGAGCATCCTTTGGGAGGGTGTGTGGTCTTGGCACGAACGCAGTAGCGGGCCCAGCAACAGGGCATTTAGTCAACTATGCTTCTCATCGCAGAAAAGTTGAGCAGTACGTTTTCACGGCCACACACCAGATTGTCAGAGGTTTTCTCTTTGCAACACAGATCTTAAGGTGTTTGAAAAACAAACCCAAACATTTGTGATAGTGTAGGTTTTGTACCCCAAATCAATGTTCCATTCTGTCCCTTGACTTTCACTTCCCCCTCTGTTTCAGCTAGACCAATCATGTTGAAAACCCCACCCAGGTTTGTAGAGTTCCTCATTTGACAATTAAAAAAAATCTGTATGTGAATAAGTCACATGAACTTCCTTTGTTTTACCTCCTCAATGAATTATGATTTACTCTCTTGGGTTTCCTGTGTTTTCCGCCTCTTTACACATCCGTCACTCTTTTAGATGGGAAAGGTCACTGAGGTCAGTTTGCTTCTCTGCCTTCCAGTCGGACCAAATGGACCCAGTTATCCAAAGGGTTTGGACAAGAAGCAGATCATCCAAAAAGATGTATGATAGAAGGGAAGAATTCTAAGGAGGTAATCCACAGATGATGAGAGGGAGGCACTGGAAGTGTCTGTAGGGTTTGCTGAACGTACAGCATTCTTGAAATATGTCATCATCATGGGATACTGCCTGGGTGATCACTGAGGGACTGCACTAGGATTTTGACTCTAGAGTCAAAGAAAATGGTTGTTTATTAGATGTTTGAACAGTGGTTGCCTTCTTTCAACAGAAAATAGGTTATTTTTCCCATTGAAAAATAAGTTTTGTTGATGGAGATTGTTTCAGAGACTAGCCAGACACTCCCTAGACCTCCTTCCTCTTCCTCTGAGCATACCACTGGATGAAATTTCCTGCCTCCTTTATAGTTAGATGTGGTTGTGTAATCAAGTTACAGCGAATAACAAATGGGCAGAAATGGTGAATATCACTTTCAGATCTGTCGTCCCTGACAGGAAATTCTCATGTTCTCTCCCATCCTTTGCCTGCTGGTTGGGTGCAGAGGGTCCAGTGGAAACTCCAAGGTCCTAGAAAATGTCAGAGCCATTGAATAAAGGAGCCAGGGTCTCTAGTGGTCATGGCTCATAGGCCCAGCCACTCCGCAGCATTTGGGATCTTCCTGGACCGGGGCACGAACCCGTGTCCCCTGCATCGGCAAGTGGACTTTCAACCACTGCGCCACCAGGGAAGCCCCACAGCCGAATTTTTGAGTAAGTCAAAGCAGTTGTCTTATCCAGATAAAACAGAGAGTGTGTGGACGCTGTTGATGAAGAATCATGCCAAAGGAAGGGAGACCTGGTGGAAGGTCAGTGAGCTCAATTCGGCAAGCAATGTTTGAACGACATGTTGAGTGGAGCACCGTGCTCAGTCTTGAGACTAAGGGTGAGTGAGACGTGTTTGCTGCCCTCAAGGGCTCAGTGCTATAGATACAGACTTACGGTACAGCTCGACAAGG
Source organism: Neophocaena asiaeorientalis asiaeorientalis (assembly GCF_003031525.2). NCBI lineage: Eukaryota > Metazoa > Chordata > Mammalia > Artiodactyla > Phocoenidae > Neophocaena > Neophocaena asiaeorientalis. The sequence continues at coordinate 11,753,167 of NW_020172779.1, forward strand.
CAACAGCTGTTTGTGCAATGTACGGAAGAAGCTAGGAGCCAGAAAAATTAACTTCCCCTGGGAATGGGGTGCAGGAGTGGATTCTCAGAGGTGGCACCTGACCTGGGCTTTGAAGATTACCAAGGTGGGTAAGGACCCAAGCAGCTGTGCAGGGAGCATTTCTGGCAGAGAGAGGAAAAGAGAAGAGCAGGGATGAGACCGACACCAATTCACCGTCCCTTATGTATAACCTTGAAGTCTAATATACTGTGAAAAGCAAAATTTTGTAACCCATTTTGGGTAAAAACTGAGCTGACAAACTTATTTGTCAGTAACACTTGGCTTGAATTGCCACAAAGTTATCTGTACCCTTTCTTCATCCCACTTAGTGTGGGTATTCACATGCTTCACTGCAGAAATATTAATGTGTTTGGTTATGGGGTATACTCTAGTCCCTGCTCAGGTATTTCATAACTCCTCTATACTCACTACATTACCTCTCTAAAATCTAAAAATGTGATGAATAATACACCAGGATTCGAGTTTTTAGAACTGTGCTAATCAGTTACCTTTGTGGGGTGTTTACCATCACAAAGTGCTTATGATCACATCGGATGGACGGCTTCTTTCTACAACATGGAGTCACATGGCGGTTTTCCAGCCCTCCAACTTCACCTGGCATCACTGCCATCTCTCTTGCTGGGCCACATTGGCCTCCTTTCTGTTTTGTGAATCAGCCCAGTGTATTGCAAATCTCAGGGCCTTTGCGCTAGCTGTTCTCGCTACTTTGAAAGTTCTCCTCCTGGCCCATTACGAATCTCATTCTCGTTCTTGAGGTCTCCAGTTTAACGTCTGTTCCTCAAAGAACCTTGCCCTAAGTCTACCACAAATGGTGGCCTTCATCATAGCACTTATCACAGTCTATAATTATTTTATTTCTTTGTTTATTACACATCTCCCACTTAATGTAATGTCCAAGATGGCAGGACCCCTGCTTGCTCTTCACAGCTGTGTTCCTGATGCCTGGTGCGATATTTGTAGAATGAATGGATGAATATATCAATGAACAGGCTATAAAACTCAAATCCTTTCTAAGTCTATGAGCTCCTTGCTGTCAGGGTTTTTGTCTTAGGGTGATGACATTTAATGGAAAGACCATAGGTTTTGTTCTATGATCAGACATAAATTTGCTGTGTGACCTTGGGCAAATTGTACCACCTCTCTGAGCCCAGGTTTCTCTTTTTTTGCCTAACGAAACTAATAATAGTACCTCTCACATGGGAATGTAAGTGACAGAATGATAATAAATGTAAAATTTCAGCATGTTGCCTGGCACATTGTAGGTGCTTAATAAATGCTGGATGAAATGAGTGAATGAGCCTGAGGAAGACACAGAAGGCTTTGCTCCTTTCCCTGCCCTCACACGGTGCCCCTACCCCTATCTAGCCATGAAGGATCCAGGCGAGATTAGGTAGATGGATAAAGGATTGGAACCTAACAGCAAACAAGCCAATATTGAGCACTTCCTGTGTGCAGCTGCTGGGTTAAGGACACTATAGGACAAGTGGAGATGACTGAGGCATATTCCTTGTCCTCAAGGAGGTGGCATTTCAACATGGCATTTAGCATTTGAAGATATTGGTGGATGGAGACATGTGGGTGAGAAACAGCATGGTCAAAAGGCATGGTCACAGGATGAGGATAGCGGTTTGGGGAATACTGAGGAATCTAGGATGTGAGAAAACAGAGGGAAAGACATTGCTGGAGAGTCAGTTGAGCTCACACGCACGAGGATTCTGATTGCCGAGCTGAGGAAATTGGACTTGATTCCGTAGATAATGGCGAGTCAATAAAGGCTCTTGAAGAGACAAGAGAAATGACCTGGCTAGCAATAGGAAGGATGAACTGAGAAGAAAACCCTGAAATGGCCCCAAAGCAGGCAGTCCCTCTCAGTGGATTGGGTCAAACACCTTTGTCAATAAACGAGGGTTATAACATCTTTAATTTCATTTTCAATCAGTGCAGGGACTCTCTAATAGTGGACCATTGGGAACTAAAATTGTTCTCTTCCCTGTGGGGAGAAACATAAGAAGCTGAGGTTTTGATCCCTGTCCTAAATGATCTTACTTCAGTAGAGGAGAGAGGAGTCATGCTCACCTATTAACTCACATTTGTTCAATCAACTCGCAGTTTTCAAGCTCCTGTCACAAGTCAGCACTGTGCTAATGGCAGGCGTGTAAGAATAAAGGCATGTCACCTGTTCTCAATGGGTTTCACAATCTACTGGAAGAGGAACACAGTGACTGCAGTGGGTGGCTAAGACCACCAAGAATGGAACCAAAAGTGATATGAAAATTTAGGAAGAGAAAACGAGTCATAGGGGCTGAAGTAGTGGAGAAAGACTTCTCAGAGCCCATGGACTTCAACTTCAAACTCATTCAAGGGATTTTGAATTATTGCTTTGGGAAACAACACAGAAGAGTAGGAAGACAGCATTGTATAGAGTAGGAGAATGAACATTTTGGAGTCTGACTACCTGGGTGGTATGGATTCTGAGTCCACTTCCTACCTGTGTAATAGTTAACTAGAGAAATCACTGTTTCCTAGTCTCCTCACCTGTAAAATGGGAAAATGAGGGAAACTCACTAGTATGACTGTGGAAAGCATAGAGCAGGTGTCAGCAAACATTTTCTGTAAAGGATCAGATAGTAAATGCGTTAGGTTTTGCAGGCCATGTGGTCTCTGTTGTAGCTACTGAACTCTCCCACTGCAGTGTGTTATGACCTGCATATTTGTGTCTCTCCAACATTCAGATGTTGAGACCCTAAACGCCCAATGTGATGGTATTTGGAGGTGGGGCCTTTGGGAGGGAATTAGGTTTAGATGAGGTCATGAGTATGGGGCCCACATGATGGAATTAGTGCCCTTATAAGAAGACAAAGAATTAATCTGTCTCTGCTCTTCACCACGTAAGGACACAGTGAGAAGACAACTGTATATGAACCAGGAAGAGGGTTCTCGCCAGACCCTGAATCTGCCAGCACCTTGATCTTGAACTTCCTGGTCTCCAGAACCTTGAGAAATAAATTTCTGTTAAGTCACTGGTCTATGGTATCTTGTTATAGCAGCCTGAACTAAGACAATGTGGAACACATTGTAGACAATAGATAAATGAATGGTTATGTCTGTATGCTAATACAATTTTATTTATGGACACCAAAATTAGATTTCACATAATTTTCACATGTCACAGAACATCATTATTATTTTGATTCCCACCCCCATCATTTAGAATGTAGAAATCATTCTTAGCTCTTGGCTATACAACTGGTGTGCTGGATTTGTTGATTTGGTCTGCAAACTATAGCTGCTGGCCCCCGAGATATATTATAGAGCAAAGGGTTCTAAAGGTTAGCTGTTATTATTGTTAATCCCACTTATCATATAGGAAAATGGACTTTAGAGAATTCATAAAAGACCCTGGACAAGAACGTCAGTCCTGTGGCTCTTCATCAAGTGCTCTGCCCAGTGAAGGGGGGAAGAAGGGCACAATTCAAGGTAACCGACTCTGGGTTCCTTCCTCCCCTCGAATTTCTCTCCACTTATCATCTCTCTTTACATATTATTTTTAGAACTCTCAAAATGGCAGCCACAAGAAGGCAGAATATCCAAAACAGAAGAAAAAAGGAACTAAGATGAAGGGAAATACATTTTTCAGTGAACACTAGTTATTTACTTTGAATTTGGCCATTAATCCTAGGATGGAAATGAACCAAAATTTACCCAAAGACAAAAGGATTTTTTTACTTTAAAATACATTAAAAAATTTTATTGGAGTATAGTTGATTTACAATGTTGTGTTAGTTTAAAATACATTTTTGGTCTGTGCTTTGCTCCCCTCTCTTAGCTCAGCCAGCTTCTGTAGTACCTTTGTCCTCCTCATCTTAAAGGGCACAATTCAAGGTAACCGACTCTGGGTTCCTTCCTCCCCTCGAATTTCTCTCCACTTATCATCTCTCTTTACATATTATTTTTAGAACTCTCAAAATGGCAGCCACAAGAAGGCAGAATATCCAAAACAGAAGAAAAAAGGAACTAAGATGAAGGGAAATACATTTTTCAGTGAACACTAGTTATTTACTTTGAATTCGGCCATTAATCCTAGGATGGAAATGAACCAAAATTTACCCAAAGACACATGAGTATGAAGAGTTAAAAGAAAAAAGTATGTTTTGGATTTTTTTACTTTAAAATACATTAAAAAATTTTATTGGAGTATAGTTGATTTACAATGTTGTGTTAGTTTAAAATACATTTTTGGTCTGTGCTTTGCTCCCCTCTCTTAGCTCAGCCAGCTTCTGTAGTACCTTTGTCCTCCTCATCTTCTGGGGAACAATGGATGTTGCAAATAAAAATAGGTGTAAATCACTGTGCAAATAAAACGAATAAATATGATGTGCCTGGAAGCAGAGCTTAATTTGAAATGGCCTTCTTCCCTTAGCCTGGGGAAATACATATCCTACATTTGTGTGTTGCCTTGGTTTTTTGAAGGCTTCCGTGTACAGTTAGTTAGCTCATTTGTTTTTTGCAAGTCTTTTTAATTGTAAAAAAGGTGTTTGCATGCTCTCCAAATGTACCATTTCTTCTTCTTCCACCCCAGGGTAAATCAAAATAAATTGTATTGTCAATGAATCACAATGAACTTTCCCTTAGCTGGTTACCCTGCCCCTTCCTAGTCTTTAATCAAACCACATTCAAGGTCATCTTTCAGAAGCACACATGCTTAACATCCTGGGGTAGCTCTCCATCTGAAGATTTCTCTACCTTTCCAGTTACATCTCCTTTTCCACTGTGGACTCGGCACTCAAGTCACTCCACAGTTTACAGGAGTCAATGCTTCCTCACATCTTTATGCCTTCTTTCACACTGTTTCCTTGGAATTGAATGCTTTCCATCCAAGAATCAGCCTACCTTGAGTGCAGACCAGAGAGAACAAAGGATGCAATCTGAGGAAGTTCTATAGCCACCAAGTCTCTCAGTTTTCCCTCACTCCTTTCAAACCCCAGTTTCGTCTATTATTTTGAAGAATGAGAAATCCAAGAGTGGGAGTACCAATCCACGCTACAGTCTCAGATGTATGGAGCATCTGCTATGTACTGGGTGCTGGGAATATACAGCAATGAATCATCCTTCAGTGAGCCTGCAGGTAGCAGGGAAGATAAGGCCAGTCCATGAATTCCCAGAACACCAGGCAGGAAGTTATAAGAAGAAGATGTATAAATAGAGGGTTCCATATAAAGCTCAGAGGAGGGAAAGGCTATATTAAGCTGGAGCAATCAGAAAAGACATGTTGGAGCATTTGCTATGTGATTTGGACCTTGGAAACAAGAAAGATTTGAATAAGTGAAGATGGTTTGGAAAGTGGAAGAGTGTTGATGCCAGAAGTTCATTCCACGCAAAGCCAAGGAGGTGGAAGAGAGCTGGGCTTTCAGAGAGAACAAAGAGACTCAGCTTCTGAAGAGCGAGAGCAGCTGAAGAAATAAAAGGAGGAAAGATGGATCAGGGCCAGGTAGCGGAGGAAGCAAAGGTGTTAGCTGATAACTCACCCGCAGATCCCCAGACAACAAGCCAGCTGCACACTCAGAAAGTTTTCCTTCTGATTCAAGCTGGCAAAAGAGGTAGCCTGGCAGGGGTACCCCAGAACTTCATCAGAATGCTGCCTGTCTGCTTTTAGACAATCAGCACAGTGGTGCCAATACTTTAGAGCTGTATTAAAATACTTTTGTTAATTTTGGACTTTGTATTGAGTTTATTAGAAACGTGCACCCTGAAATGAGAGTTAGGGACCACTTGCTGGTAAGACCCCAATACTGAACAGAAAAAGCCAGAGAAATGTCAAGTTATTCTGTGTGTACATGTGTTCACCTCTTGCAGAGAAAGCATAGAGCTTTGCTAATGTCATGCTCCCAGATGGCTTTTTAAACATGGGAATTACAGATACATGAGCAGTAAAAGAAAACTGTACATGAGAATGAAGATAATCAAAGAATTACCTTTGTTTGGACATTTTCTATGTAAGACGGTATTATGTTGGCCAGAGATGGACCTTGACTCCTGGGCTGATCAGACTCTAATTAGATCCTGAGTCCCACCACCTATCACAGCTTTTCTCAAATGGTAAATGGATTACTTCTTAATTCTTGTCAACAAACATTTTCTGGTCCCCAACTAGGCATCAAGAACTGTGCTATATGCTAAAGTAGGTGGAGGAATGAAATGAAATTAAAATCGTCTTACTTCTTGACGTCCTTGCTGTCTATTGGGGTAGACACAGATCCACAGACCTTTTGAAAGCGATGTATTAAAGGATCAGATGGCAGTAAGCACAGGTGCCGTGGGAGCCCTGAGGAGGAATATCTCCTTAGTCTGGACTAAAGATTTTGAGGAGGGCCAGGGGGAGGGTTGACTGAAGAAACCGACACATCGGTACAATTAGAATCTTCTCTCCTGTTGGTCCAGCTTTAAAATCACAGCACCTCAAAGCTGGCTATCCTCGAAGTTAGAGCACCTATCAAATTTAATTGTCATCCCTTGCTTCACTGTCTGAGCTATGGTAAACTTCAAAGGACTTCGACTGTTTCTATTTTGTGCATGATGTGTCTCCACCACATAACAGTATCTGACGCCTAATAGGTTCTTGTAAATATGGGTTGTGTGTTAAGGAAGAAAATATTAGCCTAGGAATTTTCACCCTCACCCTCCAAGCGCTAAGGGGAATTCTGCTGTAATATTTAATGCATTCCTAATTCTGAGCCAAGTCTGGAAGGAAATGACAAAAGAAGGAAAAGCAAGTTAGAATGTTGGACCAAAAGGAACTTGGAAATCAGCTGATTCTATGCCTCATTTCTACAGATAGAAAATGGAAATTCAGAGAAGTTATATTGTAACTGTTAGTGCAATGTCACCCATGTAATTAGCAGCAGAGCGGGTCTAAACGCAAGGTATCCTGATTGCAGTACTCCTTTCCTGTGAGGCATACGTATTATTTTTCTATCAGTTACAGATATGTAGGGAGGGAAGTGCAAAGGATTCTGGAAAGGGCTTATTTCTTTTGCCACCGTATAGAATAGTCTGGATCCTAAAGGAGCTTCACGTTGCAAGGAAGGCTTTGTTTAACAGAACATTTTGTGTGATAGGTTTATCCTCTACAAAACCCCCACATTTTAAAGGATGTGTTCTTCCATGCTAAGTAGTTGCTTCTGGCAGGAGCGTCTTCTACTTTATTAAAAAAAGACCCCTTCTCTTGCTTTCATCTGATATCTCAGTAAGGCCCCAGAGGGAAATGTTGGGAACAAATGCTTGTTCGAGCTGTAATATTCCCTTGAAAAGTGAAGCTTGAAATCCTTTAGGGAGTCCAGTGTTCTTTCAAAATTGATCTTGACATTGTAGAACTACATCCTAACTAACTTCCATGCCAAAATATGTTGTGACTAGTGTTTGGATAGTTGAAAGAATATTTAAAAAATAAGTTTTCGTATCAAGAGCAGAAGAACAAATGGTTTGTATGCTGTGACCTGGGGATTATCCTTAAAAAGCGATTTCTAAAGTGGTTATAGGAAGAAATGATGAGAGTAAAAGATTACTTGGCAGGTATGAGATACTGTCCTAATAGAAAAGATTAAATGAACCCCCCACCCCCGCCAAAAAAAAGCACCAGGGAAAAACAAAATAAGAAAACTTGTTATTGTATTATCAACAATAAAAATCCATGATTTCTAACATTTATTAAGCACTCACCATATGCCGGGCACTGCTGTAAGCCCTTATAGGAATTAATGCCTCTAATCTTCCCAACAACCCCATGAAGAGGGTGCAGTTAATATCCTCATTTTAAAAAGAGTGAAATGAGGCACAGAAAACTACTGTAACTTGCTGGAGGTTACAGTCTAGGAAGCAGTGGAGTTCACGTTCAAACATAGGGAGTCGGGCTCCAGAGTCCATGTATTTTTTATTTTTTAAGTTAAAAATTTAAATACCAAACTAACATGTGTCCTGTGGGCACACCTCATGATCCCAAATTCCACTTAACATGAATGGACAGGTACGCATACAAATATTTACGTACAAGGATGTTCAGCAAACCATTACTTCCAATAATGGAAATTGGAAACAATCCAAATACTGAACAATTAGGGGTGTCTTAAGTGCTCAGTTGAAAAAATGGAAAAAAGAAAGCAAAACGCAGAAGAAAATGAAATCCCTCATAATCCCTATACTCTGAAATAACCAGGAAGAAATTGCTGAGCTTGTCTTTCCAGCTTTCTTCTATATTTTGTTTCTGATACAAAATTGGGATCATACTGGATATATTGCTTTATGATTTGACTTTTCTATGCAGATAGTATTATAAATCCTTTACAAGCCACTAGTTATTCTTCTACCACTTATTTTAATGGCTTCAAGGTGTTCCTTTATTTGTACATATCATGATTTATTTAAACGTTTTATTGTTGGATCTGTGCTCTTTTAACCATTATTCTATGATGCCTTAATGGATGGTAACCCACTGATCTCTAAAAGTAGCACAGGCTCTCTAACTTGGAGCTCAAGACATTGAATGATTTGCCCTAACTATTCTAATTTAATCTTCCTGTCTTTTATAATTCACTGACCCTGAATTATAGAATCATTTGTTCTAGAAGTGTAACTGGGCATCTCTTACAGCACTCGTGCAATTCCTCTTATGGCATGAGTAGATCTACCTAATGATCTAGCTATATTCTACTAGGCTGAAAACTTATTGCAAGCAGAATGTCTGCCTGAATCAACTTCCTAAACACATACGAGAGAATTGTGTCATACACTTAGTAGATGCTCAGTAAGTGTTTATGGAATAAATGAAGGTCATACATATTATTTTTAACTGTAAAAATTTCAAATATCTAATGATGGGGGCAAGTTGAATAAACTATGACATGCTGGTATAAAGAATTTTGAACAATAATTAAAAGGAGAAACACAACAAAAGAGAAAAGGTCTGAAACAAAGCAGAAATAGAGTTAAATTCTTAAAACCAGATCCCTTCATACCTCTTCCAAACTTCTGTTCACTATTCCTCCACTTAGTCTGACTTCTTTGAATGGTTCACTGCTCACAAGCCTACAATTCTCAGCCTCCTTCTTATCTGAGAGCTTCTGTAGCTCTTTGTATCACAGTACATATCAGAGAAGCCAGAGCACAGCTGGGGTTTAAGGAATGATCAATGGAGAAATATGGGTAGACAACAAGACTTCGGGCCCTGGTCTTGATGCTGGCATCATTATTCTCCTACCTTAGCAGATTTTCTTAAACTGTTCTCCCTGAATCCCCAGGAATCCACACACACACAAATTGTGGTGATTATAATAGAAAAAATATATTTAAACTTATTAGTAATGCACAGGCTCAGCAAAATGTCAAGTTTTTCTAATTTTGCTGGAATGAAATCAATTTAGTGTAGCAACACAGCCTCATGCTAATTAGAAGCCTTAACTGGCATCTTCAATTAAGAAAACTGTGAACCATCAAAATCACTTAAAAATAGTGTTTTAAAAAATGGGTACATGATCTTTTAAAAACTTAAAGCCTGTTGGGACAAAAATAATTAGTACAAAAAACTGAAAACTGTTTTTAAAAATTGGGATTCAGTCTTAAAATCTGTAAAATGGAGATTGATTGATCTCCTAGGTAAATCTCAGATATTTATATCCTAGGTACAGATTAAAATTACCTCAGTTCCCAACTTTGTCCATTGTTATACCATCAGAAGGCCAAGGTCCTGTCTCTTTGTCTATTCCCAATTCCTATATCAGAGGTTGGGCTATGTTAGTTGCTAAACAAATACTTGTTGACTAGATAACAAGCTTTGAACACTTTCTGAAAAGGAAGAAAAGGAATTATATCCCAGGATATAAGTGAACCATTTAGGGAATAATGATGAGTTAGACCATACTGACTTTTACAAATGCGAACTGTGAGGCCACTTGGAAACAGACAATTGTCAAGTTGAATAACTGCATTGCTGGTGGGAAGGGAATTAGGTAGGAACTCAATGAACCAAGCATCTCTTTGGGAATGGTCACAGACAGTGGGAACAAATAGGTAGCAATTTTTAGAAAGAAGAAAAAGAAACACAGACAGTTATTGCCTACCGAATTTATCCATACTTGCTGCCCACAAGTCTCTTTCTTTAGCTCATGAATGAAGAACTAAAAAGAACATGACCCATGAAGACTGAAGCAAGGACTCAAAAGATAGCGTTTGTAATGTAAGGATGAGGAGGAGGAGGAGGACGACAATGATGCTTATCAACATTTTGTGATCATTTGCTACGTACAAGACACCTTGCGTAACGGATTAGGGCCTAAGGGAAGGAGAGAAGATGATAGATTAAGGAGATTAAATAAAATTATTAAGTAAAGGACCTTAATCTAAGAGGAATCAATCAACTTTAAGTCTTCTTTTCACCCATTAGGGTCAAACAGACCTATATTTGAATACAAGTGTACCAATTACTCACCATGTGAAGCTTGGTGAGGTGCTTAACCTCTCTGAGCCTCAAATTGATTACCTGTAAAAAGGGAAAAGGAACACTTAGTTTACAACACTATTGTGAGGATTTAATGAAATATTATATATGGAAGTAATTGGTTAACTGCTACGCAAATATGAGATTTCAACGATTAGCTATTCCTATTACTCAACAGTTAGGTAAGATGTACACAAACATGAATAGTAAGCAGTGGGTGATTGTGTAGGAGTGGGAAGGAGAGCCATGTGGTGAAAGCTGAGTGGTTGAAATGAGGCGAGAGAACTAATGGGAACCATATCACATTGGGTCTGCAGACCCATTGTCTACAAAACACTTTGACTTTTATTTGAGTGAAATGGAGAGCCGGTGCCATATTTTGAGCAGGGCATGAAAAGCATAAAATAATGTGTGTCTTAAGAGGATCACTTTGGCTGCTGTGCTTAGAATAGACTGTAGGGGGTTAAGGCAGGAGGGGAAAAGTCAGGAGGTTATTACAGTAACACAGCTGAAAGATAATGGTGGCTTGGACCAGAGTGGTAGTGGTGGGTTGGTGAGAAATGGCTGAATTTTAATATTTTCTGACGATAGAGCCAAGAGTATTTCCTGACAAATGTGGGGTATGAGAGACAGCACAGATAATTCCTATTCCTGGATTTTATTTTATTTATTTAAAAAAATTTTTATTGGAGTATACTTGATTTACAATGTTGTCTTAGTTTCAGGTGTACAGCAAAGTGAATCAGTTATACATATACATATGTCCACTCTTTTTAAGATTCTTTTCCCGTATAGGTCATTATGGAGTACTGAGAAGGGTTCCCTGTGCTATACAGTAGGTCCTTATCAGTTATCTAATCTTTATATAGTAGTGTCTATGTGTCAATCCCAATCTCCCAATTTATCCCTCCCCCCCACCGTCCCTCCTGGTAACCACAAGTTTGTTTTCTACATCTGTGACTCTATTTCTGTTTTGCGAATAAGTTCATCTGTATCATTTTCCCCCTTTTTTTTTAAAGATTTCACATATAAGCGATATCATATGATTTTTATCTTTCTCTGTCTGACTTACTTCACTCAGTATGACAATCTCTAGGTCCATCCATGTTGCTGCGAATGGTATTATTTCATTCTTTTTTATGGCTGAGTAATATTCCATTGTATATACGTACCACATCCTCTTTACCCGTTTCTCTGTCAGTGGACATTTAGGTTGCTTCCATGTCCTAGCTATTGTAAATAGTGCTGCAATGAACATTGGGGTGCATGTGGTTTTTGAATTATGGTATTCTCCAGATATATGCACAGGAGTGGGGTTGCTAGTTCATATGGTAGCTCTATTTTTAGTTTTTTTAAGGAACCTCCATACTGTTCTCGATAGTGGCTGTATCAATTTACATTCCGACTGACAGTGTAGGAGGGTTTTCTCCGTACCTTCTCCAGCATTTATTGTTTGTAGATTTTTTGATGATGGCCATTCTGACTGGTGTGAGCTGATACCTCATTGTATTTTTGATTTGCATTTCTCTAATAATTAGTGATGTTGAGCATCTTTTCATGTGCTTTTTGGCCATCTGTATTTTATTCCTAGATTTTCACCTAAGCAACTGGAAAGCTGATTGCCATCTTCTGAGATGGAGAAGCAGCAAATAGCCTAAGCTTGGATAGGAACGATCAGGAGTTTGGTTTAGGACATGTTGAGTTTGAGAGGTTGGTTTGGTATCCAAGTGGACATATCAAGTTGAGAGCTGAATTTTAATCTGGAGTTTGGGAGCTAGGTCTGGGCTAGAGACATAAATTTGGGCATTGCTGGCATGTAGATAGACGGTATTTAAAGAGATGCAGTGCAGCAGACAACTGCTCTTTACCCAAGATTGATTTCACCTTGTTTTAGCCTAGGTCTAAGAAGTGGGGTTTTCCCTAATTTCTCTTCCCTCCATTCTTCCTTCTACCTCTGCTGTACCCCAATAACTCCACGATACCTCATAGGATACAACCATCCATTCACATCTTAGGTCCCTTGTACCTTGCTGGTTTATTTTTCTGTCTCTACTCAGCTTTCCCAGTGCAGTGACTGCCACATGTTGTTGGGATTTTGGTCCAAGCCACAGAAGAAGACAGTGAAGCTAAGTGATGCAGGAAGTAAACTCATGACCTTAGATTCGGGAAACTGGTGCACCAACCACTGAGAAACCAGAGATGGAGGACTTTTGCACAAGCATGAGCAGAGTATAAATCAACATCTCTGCCTTCAACAAAATCCGCATCGTAAGTGCAAGTTTATTTACTCTGTATATTCTGGGGGACAAATGCTTGGTATTTATTCAGAGAGGATACTGGAGAACCAGGAGAATTGTCTTTTGCTTTCAAGTAGTGTATACTTTAGAGGCGGAGGTCAATGCTTATTCATGAGAAACCATATCACGTACTCAGGAGAAAAGAAAGGGATGGATGGAGGGGTTGCTGAGAAATGAATTACTCTTATTTGACCATCACATTCTAGAATAAATGTCAGGCCATCTGGAAAGTCTTCATTAATTCCTCATAAGAATGGTCAATAGATCCATGATTCTCCAGAGAATACTCCTATTATTTTATGATTTATTTTATTATTGCAAAAATAATGTACCTTCTTTGTAAAAAAATCATAAAATAAAAATAAACAAGAACAAAAACACAGAAAAATTCATGACCAGAGATGACTGTGAGATCACCTTTTGGGTATTTTTTTCTATGTATTTACTTATTTTACAAAAGTGAGATCACACTGTACTTCCTTGTAGCCTTTTTCCTCACTTGACAATAGAGCTGAAGAATATTCCATGTTGTAAGCATTTGCCTACAACATCATTTGCATATCTGCCTATTACCGGTGTCATGGCTGTATTATGAAGGTGATGGTGGGCTTGGGGCTTGTTTCACTTTATTTTTCCTCAGCATCTAGGACAATGATGGGTAACAGGATGTTCTTACAATCACAGAATATTAGAGAGCTCAAAGCTCCCTCAGGCATCATCTAGTTAATTTCCTATTTTGCAGATGGAAAAGTTGGGACTCAATGTGTTAAATGGATTGGCAGTTCAGGTGGTCAGAAAGCCGCAGAACCAGAATCAAACCCAAGTGCCTGGACTCCAAGCATCACATCCTTTCACTACAAAGTTCAGACTCAGAGTAAACCCAACATCTGTGAAACAGCCATGCAGTAAAAAGAAAAGGGTATACTTGGGCAGGAGAAGTTTGGGGAGGAAAGGTCTCTTGTGGTCCTTTTGGAACTTTCAGTTTTACTTCAAACCCTGAGATGTCAGAGGTTCATAGAAGGGTGAAGTTGCAGCATGAGGTACAGGGAAGAGGCAGCTTGAGGAAAGAAACTTAGGAGCTCAGGTTTGCAAAACCCACGGTTGTGCAGTCACTCAGCTCCAGCCAACACCCTGAAGGATGCAACAAAGTACTAGGAAAGTGAATGGCCACCCAGAGTCTCAATTCTGGTTTCACACTATATCTGAAGGGCTCCCATCCCTCAGCACTGGCCTCTAAGAAGCCTAATAACATTTCAACTTTGCTCTTGGTCAGGAATGGTTTTTCAGTTTTGACTTTGACAACCCAGAATGTTCCTGACTTCCCGGAATCACTCTCCAAGCCTCCTTGCTGTGGAGGGAGGAGAGTGGTGCTCAGAAAGCTTCAGAACACATTCAGCTGTGAGTGAAGAGCAAGGAATGCTGGGAGTTCCAGCCTGCTGTTGACATGACACCATCCTGCCAAATCCTCTTCATATTTCCACTGGTGTGATTGACCTGAAATGCACATGGGCTGTGCCACTTCTTCCCTAAAACCTTCCACGGCCTCAGGGTAAAGTCCACACCCCTTTGTGTAGCATTCAGGACCTTCCACCACCTGACATTTGCCCACCTCTGCTTCATCTCTGCCATTTTGTCTTCAGCAACACCAAACTTCCTATGGGTTCCTGTACAGAACCATCCTCTTTTTTTTCATCCAGTCCCTGCTTTCTGGAGTGTGCTTCCTCTTCTTTTATCCACGGTTAACCTCACTTAGCTAGATGTTGTACCCTCTCTGTCTACTTAAGTAACTCTAAAATTCCGTAGTCTGTGATAATGTCTGAAATATTCTCGGGAATTTTCAGTCAAATGATTGAACTTCATCCTACATCTTATACTCCCATCTGGGATCAGTGCTATTTCACTCAGTGGCACATTCCAGATGAGATCAGGTGCGTTCAGGGTGCGTTCTTCTTAGAGGAGAAAGCTGGAAGACAATACCAGAAAGGACAAAAGCTTTGTGGAAAGAACAGCAATACTTGCTAATACCAGTTTGATTTTAGCTCAACCTAAAGGAAATTCCTGCTGAGATGCCTGAAAATTATTATTTTTAAAGCATGCCATACCTAGCAAAGAGAGACAGCTCAGCTTGTCAGAAAGAACACTGAATTTAGCATCAGGAAACTTGAGGCCAACTCCTTGCATAGCCTTTTCTGGGTGTGTGATCATAAGAAACTCATGTAACTTCTTCAAGTCTATTTCCTCAAATTTAATCTGGAAATAATGCTGCAGCCTTGCTATTAGATTTGAAAAACACATGAACTTACGTTGAGGTGCTAATTAAATCTCATTTGCATTAATATGTTATTTTTCTATCCCCATCTGTATCATAAAAATCAGGGTCATAGAATCCAAAAATACTACTGCTACTAACACTGGTACAACTGGTGCTACTATTACAGCAACAATAACAACTATTACTAGCTGATATTTATTGAGAGTTCATTATACATCTACATTGTTTTGGCATTTTACATGAATTAATCATTTATGTCTCTTAAAACACCTAGGAAGTGGCTACTATTATTTTCTCCATTTTATGAGCAAGCAACTGGAGACCCAGAGAAGTTAAGGAACTTGCCTAAGATCACACAGTTAGTAATTGCAAGACTAGGATTTGAACCCAGGCTTAAACTCCAGAGTCCTAGCATTAAGAATTATACTTTCTTCCCTATCTAAAAATAATAGTAAAATTACCTTACCGTTGGATTGTTCTTCGTTCTTTCATAGAGATAATCTCATTTTATCCCTCCAGCAGTCCTTTGAAATAGAGGTTATTATCTTTTACAGACATGAAACTTGGGTCAAAAAGATTAGGGGATTAGCCCAACGTCACCCTGCTCCAGAATAGTAAAATCGGATGGCTGCCCCACTATGGTGGGAACTAAGAACTTCTCCCATCCTGTTTCTGGCTCTATTCTGCTTTTGCAGGCACGTCCCCCATTGAATATGCCTTCCACGAAGACCCCAGCTGAGTCCTGGTGTGTTTTTATTTGTTTTGAAAGCTCTCTCTTCTCTGTCATTCCTTCTGGCACCGTCTGTGACGCGTGAGACTACTTGTTTCTTCAAGCATTGTGTGGTTCTGCAGAGCTTAGACGGAGTTACAATGCACTTCCAGATCAGACGTCATTGGAACTTAAGGGAGTCATCCTGAGAGGAACACTCCAGGTGAAATGAACCTCTGAGGTCAAGGTCACCTCCTCTCCAGACTCTGAGCTCACCACTTATCCACACTTCCTCTGAGGGAAACACAAGTTCCTCCTTAAATAGAGCCTCCACGATGTCATTGCTCTGCAAATTTTAAGCGTGCACTCTATTTTCTGTTGTCTGCAGTTCTGAATATGCCATAATCTGGCCTTGATTAACCTGCCTAAGCCTGCCAGCCTTTTGTCTCCCAGTTATGTCATCTTTCTCTGCGCTGTCTCAGAACCCTGCGCTTAGGACGTTCCTTCAATTAGAACTCTCTCTTTAAACGCTTGGCTTGGCTAACATAGTCTCAGCTTATATGTGACCTTCCTTGACTCCCTGAACCACTCCTCTGCTCTTCCATGTCATGTAATCTCTTTAAAAAAGGATGCTCTTCTCATTTCAGCATTTGTTACGTTGCCTTGAGATTGCCTGTTTAATTGTCCACCTCCTGAACTATGCAATGAGCTCTTTGGGGACAGTGGGTTTTGGTATCTCCTATAAAGCCTGCACATCGTAGTTGCTCAATAAATAGCTGTTGATTAAATGCTCATTTCTCTTTCTGAAGTCACCAAATACTTTGAAAGGATCTCTTATTGATGTTCTTGCCTTCTAGACTGTGAGTTTTCTGAAAACATTCTGCCTTATTCAGCGCTGCATCTTCAGTGGCTGGCATGGAGGAGGCACTCAGTAAATGAGGAACTGACCAGAATTTCAGATCCTCTAATCCTGCCCATCAGCCTCTCCACAGCCTGCCCTGCCTCTTCTGAAATGCATTCCTCTCCACAATTGCTCCATCTTCCATTTTCCCTTTATTTTTAATGACTTCACTTGTGGTTTCATCTACATAATTTAGCATTTGCTTATACAATTTGCTCTCACTTTTCCTGTGTTTTATGTGTTCGTATCCCTCCCCTGCCAATGAAAATAAGTGTAAGCATAAATGGGATAATAATTTTTTGTATTATTATAACTTCTACCCACCTTCTTCTTCATATTTCAAAACTTATATACTCATCAGTGATAAATGCCCACATTTAATGAGCTCTTAAAATGTGCTGCCTGTGAGCGCTTTTCAGACAGATTACGTCAATCTACACAGGAGCATGAGAAGTAGGCACGGGCGAAGCTGAGTCTTAGTAAGGCTCTGTCTTATCCAGGTGGTGAGTGACAGAAGCAGAATTTAAATACAGAGCCCATGCTTTCAACCATTTCTACCTCTGCACCACTGATAATTTAGAAAAGAAGGCGAACAATAAAAATAATATTAAGAGCACCCATAGTTCCGATCCACTACTAGAGGCAGCTACTGCTACCATTTTTGTACATGGCTTTTTTGTCTCTGCCTATGGTAAACAGCCTCTAGCTTGACCCCCACCTCCAGCCATTCACTCCCTTGCGTACTCCCCTCCTGTTGAGTGAGGGCTAGATTTAGTAAATCACTTCTAATGAACAGAATAAAGCAGAAGCAATTGAACAGAACTTCTGAGATGAGGTTATAAAAAGACTGCAGCTTTCATATTGAGTCTCCTTTTCTTTTTCTCTCTGAGATCACTCATTTGGGAAGAAGCAAACTGCGTATTGTGAGCAGACCTATTGAGAAATCCATGTGGTTAAGTAACTGGTGACTCTGATCCATAGCCAGCAAAGACCTGAGGCCTGCCAATAGCCAGATGGGTGAGTTTTGAAGCAACTCCTCTCCTGTTGAGCTTGATGATGGCTGCCCCATCAACACACTAACTCTGGCTTTTGTGTGTGAGAAAGAGCGAGCAGAGGCAGCCAGCTCAGCGGTACTTGGTGCCCTGACCCAGCGGCTGTGGGATAAACAAATGTTTGCTGGCTTAAGGTAGTAATTTGGGGGGTATTTTGTATATATTGCAATAGGTAAATAATACACAGTCCTATAGACATTTATCTAAATATGGTTGATCATCTGTGTTTTACTATTTATCACAGGTCGAAATTTAATTTATTGAGTGAAACAAGCTGATAAACCTTGCTAACAGTCTGTAAAATTCTTTTTTTTTTTTAATTGTGAAATATAGCCACATACAGAAAGTACGCAAGGCATCCATGTGCACCTGAAAGAATCATACACAAACACCCTGGTCCCAATTTCAGTATATTTTATATTTTAAGTAAAATAAATCTGCAAGGTATATGTAAAATCAGTCACGATATCATCTCCAAAGAGAATATAAAAGAGAAGAGAAGATAAAAGGCAAGCTAAATAGAGGGTACCATTTCAGGATGGTTTATGAATCAGGGTCTCTGAATCTTTCTTTTGTAAAATCTTTCTTATACACTTTTCTTTAACTGTCTAAAGAGGAAATGCTTAACTTTGTCCTCGGGAAGAAGTCTAGGAATTGTGCCATAGTGGAGCATATATAATATGTGGGACAGAGTGGGGCCTCTGTACAAAATTGATAAAGGAATGAATGGACTTGGAATTAAGAACATGGATTTGAGCTCCTTCTCAGCTGATTGGAAGTGAGTGATGTCATCACTTAACATATATGAGATTTAGTTTCCTCATCTTTAAAATGGGGACATGCTCATGAAGTTGTGAGGTTTAAAAAAAATAGCATTGTCTATATGAGGCCCGTTTACAGTGTGCTCAGCATATATAGCAAACCCTCAATACATCAATTACTCTTGAGTAATAATTCTGATTTCAGAACACCATCAAATATTGATTTATTACTATATAAGACTTAAGTAAACATATTTATTTTATTATTATAATATTTTTTGGCCGCACTGTGCAGCATGCAGGACCTTAGTCCCGTGCCCCTGAAGTGGAAGCACAGAGTCGTAACCACTGGACTGCCAGGGAATTCCCAACATATGTATTTTTAAATATCACAACTTTATTTCTTATTAAATGATAAATGCTTATAATAAAATAATTTTAAAGAATATTTTTTTTAAGTATGAAGAAGAAATCAGCAAATCACTTCAGAATTCCACCAGCAAGAAATAACCAACATTAACTCTGGTGGACATCATTCCAAACATCCCTGTGCGTATATGGATGAGTTGGAAGAATGGAAGGCTAGTTAGGTAGATAAAAAGCTAGCTAACTAGTTAGAGATCATAATGCTTTTTAAAAATAAAAACGTTGTGTAATTACACTTGATTGTAACTAAAGAAAAATGAACTGAAGTGAAACTGAAGAAACTGCTGACATTTAGATCATGTTTCTTTTTTCCTCCATTGCCAGTGATAGTATTTCCTCAAATATCTCTCTAAGTAGGGTTAAGTAAAAACTTGATGACATCAAATGTTTCATTTTTCTCTTTTAATATACATCTTCCAGTTTTTCAGGCAATACTAATTAAAAATAACCTCCTACTGTAAAAGATAAAGTGTTTTTTGAGAAACCTCCACACTGTTTTCCACAGTGGCTGCACTAATTTACACTCCCACTGACAGTGTACGAGGGTTCCCTTTTCTCCACATTCTCACCAACATTTGCTATTTGTGTTCATTTTGATGATAGCCATTTGACAGGTGTGAGGTGACATTTTATTGTGGTTTCTATTTGCATTTGCCTGATGATTATTGATGTTGAGCATTTCTTCATGTGCCTCTTGGCCATCTGCATTCCCTCTTTGGAAAAATGTCTATCCAAGTCTCCTGCCCATTTTTTAATCGGGTTGTTTGGTTTTTTTATGTTGAGTTGTACGAGCTGTTTATGTGTTTTGGACAGTAACCCCTTATCAGTCATATTATTTGCAAATATTTTCTCCCCGGCAATTCCACTCCTGAGTATATGTCTGAAAAAACCCAAAAATGCTAATTCAAAAAGATGCATGTACCCCAATGTTCATAGAAGCACTATTTACAATTGCCAAGAAATGGAAGCAACCCAAGTGTCCATAACAGATGAATGGATAAAGAAGACGTGAGATATACATTCACACACACACACACACACACACACACACACACACACACACACACACACACTGGAATACTACTCAGCCATAAAAAAGAATGAAAATTTGCCATTTGCAGCAACATGGATGGACTTGGAGGGCATTATGCTAAGTGAAAAGTCAGACAGACAAAGACAAATACCATATAATATCACTTATGTGGAATCTAAAAAATACAACAAACTAGTGAATATAACAAAAAAGAAGCAGACTCACAGATATTGAGAACAAACTAGTGGTTACCAGTGGGGAGAGGGAAAGGGGTTGGGTAATAGAGGGGTAATGAATTAAAAGGTATAAACTACTATGTATAAAATAAGCTTCAAGGATATGTTGTACAGCACAGGGAATATAGCTAATATTTTCTAGTAACTATACATGGAGGATAACCTTTAAAAATTATGAATCACTATATTATACACTTGTAACTTCTATAATATTGTACATCAGTTATACTTCAATAAAATAGAAAAAGATAAATGATTCATCCTCTGATACTTTCTCCCACCTCCTTTCTTTAGTCCTGAGTTTTGTTACTTTTACAATTTTAAAGATAAAGTGATTGATAACACACTGTGTTCAGCAATCAAAAATTTGGCTGTTGTGCTGTTGTTTAACCTTATTTAAATGAATGTGATCCCCATAACTAGTTCTTTGAACGATAACTTCTTCACTCTAGAGGTGTGTGTATGTGTGTGTTTTAATAAGTTCATCTTGCGATTGGATTAGTCTTCCAGTGTATTTTGCAAGAGGGCTCATATAGTTTCTGAGTTCTTTCATGTTTCAGAACGTCTTCAGTTTTAATATTCTTGAGTTACATTTTCCTTTAGTCAGGGCTTTGGGACATACATCTGATTTCTTCTCGAAGAATGTTGCTGTGGTGAAGTCTGAGGCCAGCTGGATCCCACCTCACTCCCTTTTTATCTGTCTGGATAAAGTCTTCCTCTATAGATAATGTTGATCAGGATAAGTTCAGTGCCTCCTTGTAAATTGTACTGTTTTCTTCTAGTATGTTAATTTCTTATGATTTGCAGATTTAGTATTTTTCTAGTATCACAAATATATGTGAAATGACATTTCTGAAACACTCTCCCATTTGTTAGTTGCTCTCCTTAAAAAATATAAATGATTCTTTATGTGGGCCAACTTTGAAGTCTATTTATCGTCATCTGTAACTGATTTGTTCATTTATCTTTTTCCTTTGCATTCACTGTGAGGTGCTAAAGCCTTTTCTTTTTGTCATTGTTTGAATTTTTAGCTGTGCCTAGTCTGTTCTCCACTGGTTTACATTTATTTGTTTGATCCGCAGTTGTTTCCTTAACCTGGTAATCTGCCTTTTCAACCCAGCATATTGTGTCATCATCTTGTTCTTGAGTCTTATATAAATGACTCCATACTGAGTTTTTTATTGTTCTTTTGCAGATTGTCTTTCCTTTCCCTTTTGTGTTCTAGAATGCTTGCATAGTGGACATGCCATTTTCCTCCCTTTTTTCTCACGCTTAACATGGAGAGCTCTGCCCAGATCTTCTCTTGGCCCTGATCCAATGTGGAAAGACACTATTATTCCTTTTTGGCTTTGTCTTTGATCAGGTGGTCTTGCCTTGTTACTTTTAGTAAAATTGATCAGGGTGAATGTTTCTTTCTGAACCCTCTTCTGGAATCAGAGGATACAGGGCATGGGGTGAGAGCTTGGCTGAAGCTTCTGGTTGACCTGACATGGGTTTTCTTCTAGGGTCCCACAAAGTATCCTGTTCTGGGGCCTTCCGCCGGCCATTTAGATGTGTCTCCTGTTCATCCCACCATCTCGTCATGAAGCCACAGGAAAAGCTGGTCCCCACTGGCTCTTCCTGTTTCTGGTGAGTCCTCTGTGACTCACCAGTATTTTACTTTCATTGCAAGTGTGATAACGCTTGTTTAGTGTCGTGTGTTATATCGTGTTATGCCCCTGCCCAAAATCCTCCCAAGGCTCCCATCTCACTCACTCAGAGCCATAGTCCTCCAGTTTTTACTGGGCCGTCAGCGGGATGCCCCCTGGTACCACCATCCCAACCCTTGGCTCCCTTGGCTTAAGCCACACTGGCTTCCTTGCTGAGCTTCAAGTGTGCCAGGCCCACATCTTCCTTAAGAAGCTCCCAGCAGTGGTTCTCCCTGCCTAGAACCCTCTTTCCCAGATAGCCTCATGGCTTCACCTTAGATTCCTCAAAGCTTGGCTTGGATGTCAGGATTTCAGTGGAATCTTTCCTAAAGATGCTTTTTTATACAGCAGGTAACTGGGAATTCCGTACCCCTTCTCTAAGAACAGACCCTGGCTCTGGGGCTCCAGTTCAGCCACCTTGCCCAGGAAGAAGCATGCGGGCCTCTAAGTGAGAAAGCGCTTCTGGAGGTTGTATGACTGGCTATGAGAAACGGGACTTCACAGACCCGGCCTGGGGCACTCAGCAGACTAGTGGAGAGCCCTCCACTGGGACAGCTTACAGAGGCTGAGGTGTTGAGTGAAAACTAAACTTGCAGTTTGAAAGATTCTGTGAAGAAAATTTACAAAATAAAATAAACGAATCCGAACTGAACTAAAATTTTGTCACCTTTTTTCTCTTGCTCTGCCAAGTTTTCACCCAGACTGTGTAGAGGAGACAAGGACAGGCCACCACGGACTTCAGTTTGGGGCTTATACATATTTTTGACCCTTTGAATTAATAGCTGCTTGGAAATGGAAAAAGATTGAAGTAAACTACCTGCTGACTTCCGGTTCCAAATGAAAGCTGTCTGGTGGGTCCGGAAGCTAAGCCATTCAGCTCTTCTTGTGAAAACCGTAGATGAGATGGAACGCTAAGGAAGACTGAATGTACAGCCTGATGACAGAAGCTAGAATGGTTCACGGTAATCATGGGGTAGATGGATCTGGATTGAGGATCAGCTACCTCGACTCCAGCATATGGCACGCTCTTGCTTTCCTTCGTGAGAAAATTCCCCTTCTCAGGAGTTGTCCTCGAAAATAGTATTATCTCCCCCTCTTCTCCCATTTCTGCCAGTCCAGCCAGATGCTGGGAATCACAGGAAAGCCTGAACAGAAAATAGGGAGAGACTGAAGTAGTGTGGGGAGGCAAGTGGCCCTGCCAAGGCTGTGAAGTAGCTGCCAAGGCATGAAGTCTCTGGTGGCTTCTACCTGGCAGGGGCTGGGCTGGTCCCATCCTGCATTGTCTCTGAGAAGCAGAGGCTGGGCTGAGATCTGAGCAAGAGGGAAGCATATTCAATGCACGGCATCCCAGGGGAGAGCCAGCTATTAAGCAAGGAGTGCACTGAAATCTGTGAGCAGAAATCGTGAACTGGAGAAGGGAATTTGACCCTTAGGGCATGCATGGAGCAAATCACTCTTCCTGGCTTTAACAAACACTGACAAACCAACCTTGTCCTGTCCAAGGAGGAGTAAAACAAACAATATCATTATCAATACAAAGAAGGGGACAATGAAAAATCTTGCCCCCCAAAAAGGTGGGCGGGTGGAATAAGGTAGAGAAATATTGAGAACAATTTATCACAGAATCCAGATGGTCATTTCAGAAAACTGTATGGTACCCCCACAAACTGCATGAAGGTCTCTCTGAAATGGAAGCAGAATGTCTGGAGGAAAGATCTAGAGGGGAAAAAGACAAAGCAATTAGATGGAGGAATCATGATGGGAGAAAGCAAGAAAAATATATGTGCTCAATGGGCAGTATCGCTATTTCCTGCTGTGTGAAGGTTTACCACGGGTGTGGAGGACATATCTGAGAAAGTCCCTCAGAATTTAGGGAAAAGGAGACAAAGGGTCGAAAGGACGAGAGTAACAATAAGTGAGATTTCAGAAATGTTGGCCAGAAAATGTAGAGCTGTGTGACACCAGTTAGCATTGCTGAGCTAAAGGCGCAGAAGGCTCATGGGAAGCAGGAACAAGTAGCCCTGATTCAAGAAAACCCCAAAATAAGAGCCTCAAATCTATGTAGCCTGGCGTGAGAGGATTAGCCTCCCGAGATAAATACAAAATCCCGTAAATATGCAGAGGTGAAACAATGGGGTTGTTTCATATTAATAAAAATCAACCTAGCCTTCGTCTTCTTTCCAGCACACTAAATGACAGAAGATAATTTGGTAGCATCTATAGAGTTTCAAGAAGCAAAGGATGTGATCCAGGAATGTTCCATATATGTTCCAGTGAACATTCACGTGTGCAGTGAACGGGATGATATCACTGGACATGCAAAGGAGACAAAATATATTATCTGCAGTCCCTCCTTGAAAAACTTCTTTAAGACACATTTGCAAACTGAGTAATGAAACACAAGAGCTCAGAATTAGATGGTCACCATATAGAAGGACTCACAGTGAGCAGTGATAACAATTAAAGAAGAGATAAACTTCAATGTCACCATTATGGTTATAAAAAGGAATTAAAGCCTGAAGTTCATTCAGGATACAGAATGCTTATAATATATAAAATAATAATGTCATAACTATGAGCTGGATCCCAAAACTTCAAAGAATTATTTAAAAAGACTGGGAAGTACATGAGATGGTGTGTGGAAAAGAAAAATAAAGTGCTAAACTTACTGTCTTACAGAGGACCTGTGATTTCATCCTTGTAATGCGTTTATAGATTTTAGTTTGCTTTAGGCGTACGTGTATTTTCTATTTTTCCTAACTCAGATAAGTATTTACTTGATTAATAAAGAAACAGTAGAAGCTTAAGAAGCTAACAAAAAATTCAATTCCCTGAGACGGATGTGACCTGAAATTTTGAATATCTACATGGGCTCTAGTCTCAAAGGAGCCCTCTCTTTTTTTCATGTCTTTGGGAAAATGATACAGAGAGAGGTTAGGGTGGAAGTGGAACCCTACTGTGGCTAACGTCACTGACGATGTTGAGATCTGGCTGTCCCACGTTTTCCTGGGATGAAGGGGGAAGGAGGGGAAGTGACAAGGGATGAGCTCAAGCTTCTCCATAGTCTTGCAAAGCTGTAAGGATGTTTCAACCTCCGTGTGACCCAGGAACACTCCACGGAGCTCAGGATGCAGTTATAGTAGAAGAATGAGGGTCTCACTCTTTTCTCTGGAGGAGAGCAGAGGCTGTGTGACCTCAGAAATATTATTTTTACCTTTCTTGATCTTTGCTTCCTCATCTGGAAAGTGGGGGCAATAGGTTTATCTCAGAGGTCCCTTAGAGGATTTCAACCCATTAGATACATAACGCATCTAATGTAGCAAGGGAAAGTGTAGGTGTTTAATTGATGGCGTACCTTTACCTTCCCAGCGCTTCAATATTTCTGTCAATCTAAACTTTGAGGGAAAGATGAGCATTCAGTGGGCTGGTGATCTGGAGAGTTCTGATGTGTCTCTGGGAGGGTTAGGAGGGGGCTACCAGGGAGATGGAGGACAAGGTCAAGGTGGTCTAGGATCTCACTCTGTGCCTTGCCCTGACGGCCACCGTAGTCGGCAGTTTCTTTCTCTTGACACAACTCCAAACTGCCTATGAAACATGTTCTGAGAGAAATCCTCCCCCACTTACATTTCCAATGAGGAAGGTATTGCTGTTTGATTCATTATCATTCCTAAATCTTTTCCTCTAGAAGGAAAAGTTGTTTGCAGTTATCCATTTTGAACACAGAATGGTGAGAAACTCAGGCTATTTATAGCTACCTATTCTTTTGGTTGCAAAAGACGAGCGCTTCTTGGGAAGACGGTACTTCCCTAATTCATGCTCTTGCAGCCTAGAAAGGGAAACTCCTTTGATGAATCATTGACCAAGGCCAGGCCTTGGCCAACCTTGGTCTTTCAAAACCCGGTCTCTGGTACTGTATTCTCTAGGAAGTCTTCCTGAATCTCCCCCAAAGCTGGGTTATTTAATATCAACCCCACCTTGTTCCCTGATTCCTTCTACATTCTCCTCTGCATGGGAGAAGCTAGCCTGGAAGCACATTCCCTAGAATTTTGCCGGCAGGGGTTAGGGTTAGATTCTGCTAAGGAGAGGTGCTGGGATGGTGTTTTGAAGGCCGAGAAGGAGAAGTTCTTATTTGCTGCAGCAGCTGTCAAAGAGTAGGTGTCAGTATGTGTGGGATGTTGCCAATGGCTTCCTCCCACTCATTTTCTTGAGAATTCAGCACTACTGCCTGGATTGCAGGGGTAGCAGCTTCCTGGATTCCAGCACTTGAAGATTTCCCTACCGACATGACTCTAACCCATCCCACAATTGTTCAAACTTTTAACTCCCTGTACTAAGTCCCTTTCTTCTTGAAATACCCAGAAAGCCTCCCATCTTCCATTTCAAACTTAGAAACACCAGACCGAGTTAAGCACTCTGTTCTTGGCAGTTCTTTAGCACCTTTGACACAAACCAACAGCTCGGAGGTTGAGTCCACGGGCTGTGGAGTAAAGCAGAAACTTTCACAGCATCTTAGACAAGCCAAAGGCTCTTAAAAAACCCCAAAAAACCTAACTGGGCAAAGAACTTGTAAAAGAATAGATACATGTATACGTGTAACTGAATCACTCTGCTGTACACCTGAAACTAACACAACATTGTTAATCAACTAGACTCCAATATAAAATAAAAAGTTAAAAAATATATATATATTCATGATAGAAAAGACATTCAGATTTTTCCCTCTCTTCATGTTAACCAAATAAAAATATTTTAATTTGTTAAAAAAAAAGTGTGAGGGTGGGACTTCCCTGGCAGTCCAGTGGTTAAGACTGTGCTTTCACTGCAGGGAGCACAGGTTCATCCCTGGTCAGGAAACTAAGATCCCGCAAGCCCCATGGTGTGGCCAAAAAAATATTTCTAAAAACGGGAGGGCAAATCAAGAGCCTCCGCAGCTAACTCTGGCATGGAAGTTTTCAGCAGTATTTGTAGAATTAACAGAGTACCATGAATATGGAATGGGGACCTAAACCCGTGAAATCAATAGTAGTAAATTCACAGACCCTGATGAGTCATTTCAGTATCACAGGGTTAACCACTCAGATACGCTGTGACTCTTTGTGATTGGCCTCTTAGAATGTTGGTTTTTTTCTGTGTTTAGGATACAACAAATTTATCTACCAGTGGAAAACCAATAAGTTTCCCAACCGCCTGCCACTTGATAACCACATTACTCTGGTTTTGCAGAACTTGACACCACTCACTAGCATAAAGAAAGGTGGAAGGGATTTGGTAAAAGATGATCCCTAGTCTGCTTTAGAATATGAGGTCCTCCTCCTTTCAGCTGTTCTTGCCATTTTACACCACTTCATCTTGGAGATCTGGGGAGGAAAATGACAGGCGTCAATCATCCTCAGATAAAATACCACATACACCCTAAAGCAGGGGCGGGCAAACTTTTTCTGCCTACAGTTGGATTCTAAGACCTTCAACCTTCTTTGTAGACGCTCACTCAGGCAATGTATATTTCTGCTCAGAATTACGGTTCTGACTCCCTACTCCTGCCATCCACGCACTCGAATGGAGGAAGACCCCCTGTTTCTGGTTATTCAGGCCCCTTGTAAGCCCCTCACTCACAAAGGCTGAGCACCTGAGCATATGGGCCTAATTTGAGGAGTGCACGAAGCCTGCCTGTTTGGTACCTGCAGAAGCCATGGTGAACGTTGTTCCCCTGCAGACAACTGATTCCTTTCCTTGTATTCCAGCTTCCACTCTCCCTCACTGCTTTTCTTTCGTTATGGGGGTATTTTTAAAGAACCTTAACTACAGGTACATTTTTAGCTGTATAGTCCGTCAGTGTAAGTGTATTCACATTGTTTTGTAACTAATCTCCAGAACTCTTTTCACCTTGCAAAACTGAAACTCTGAACCCATTATACAATAACTCTCTATGCCCCCTCCTCCCAGGCTCTGGCAACTACCATTCTACTTTCTGTTTCTGTGTATTTGACTACTTTAGATGCCTCATATAAGTGGAATCATAAAGCATTTGTCTTTTTGTGACTGGCTTATTTCACTTAGCATAATATCCTCAAGGTTCATCCACGTTGTATCAGAATTTCTTCTTTCTTAAGGCTGAGTAATATTCTATCGTACGTATAGACCACTTCATCCACGGATGGACACTAGGGTTGCTTCTACCTTTGAGCTATTGTGAACAGTGCTGCCATGAGATATACAAATATCTCTTTGAGATCCTGCTTTCAATTCTCTTGGGTATATACCCCAAAGTGGAATTGTTCACAACAGCTTTGCAATGAGCCACAACCTGTCACAGAAGTGTTTATTTCAACGATGTTCATGAAAGCTGAACTTTAGAATTGGTTGGCCATTAGAAAAAAAAGTG
The DNA here is from genome assembly GCF_003031525.2 of Neophocaena asiaeorientalis asiaeorientalis. Lineage (NCBI taxonomy): Eukaryota > Metazoa > Chordata > Mammalia > Artiodactyla > Phocoenidae > Neophocaena > Neophocaena asiaeorientalis. The sequence goes on from NW_020172779.1 coordinate 11,781,470, forward strand.
GGACATCAAAAGCACAGGCAACAAAAGGAAAAATAGGGAAAGCCATTTTTTGAATGCCTGCAATAGAAGGGTTTGGCCTCTGATGACTAGGTGCACAAGATATGCTCTTCAGGGCACAATTCGGGTATGAGTAATGTCTACCTTTATAAGGTCAAAAATAGATTATTGTCCAGAACCTCCATGAAGATGGACAGCATGTTGATGGCAATGTTTTCATGCTTTAGGACCAACACATCTGGTCTCAAATATAGGAAGAAATTATTGCAGCAACAATATATAGTTTCCAGATGTAAAGATCAAAAAAATTATAATTGTATTTTTATATTTCTGAGGAATCCCTATACAATTTCTCACAGCAGCTGCACCATTTTACATTCCCACCAACAGTTCCAATTTCTCTACACTTCCAGTTTCTTCACTTTTTATTTTCTGGTGTATGTGTGTGTGTGTGTGTGTTTGTGTTTTAATAGTAGCCATGGTTCTCCATTTCTCATAATTAAAAAAATGGAATCACACAATTTGGGAAACTGCATTTTTCCCTTTAATATCATGAGCATATTTTAAAGTCAACAAATATTCATTTATAATAGAATTTCCGATGTCTGCGTAGTTTTCTGCTCCATCACTTGCTTACTGTGCAACCCTGGCCAAGTTACTCAACCTCTCTCTGCCTCAGTTGTGAAATGGCATAATGAACACTTTAAGAGACCTTAGGAGAATGTTGTGAGGATTAAATGAGAAGAACCTATAATGGCACGTTGTCAGCAATCAATACATGTTAGCTGTGATTATCAATACTTTTATTATTGTTTGCCCACTGCATTGGTGGATATAAGTAATTCTTTATCGACCTTCAGGTTGCCACCGGTTTTTCACTTACATGGACATTAGCTACATAGTTGCAGTCATTTCTTTCTTTAAAAACCATCCAAACAGGTCCCTCTTTTCAGGGATTAGTTGACTGAAGGAGAAACTCCAGCCCAGCTGAGACCCAGCCTCTATTCTTGGCTTTCTCAGAACAGCTTTTGGTCACGTAGAGCAGGCCTCCTTACCCCTTCCAGAAAGACATTGCTCTGGCTGTGGTGTTTAAACAAGCCCTCTCATAATTCATTGCCAGGTATCTCACCTGCAGATCTGTGGACCTGAAGTTTTTCTGGGGGTTCGGCATAATGATGCATGGCCTGGAGAAAGCTTAGTCAAATATTTACACGGAGGAATGTGGCATTTCCTACCCTGGTGCTCTGATTACCATCAGAGTCTTATCTTTCCCCATAAAAGGAAGTGTGGACATGTATTAAGTTGTCAACACGAGAAAAATATAAGGTCTGGAATAGAAGGCCTGGGAGACCTCTGCATGTTCTTCTATGTAATAACATCTGAGGGTAAGAAGGAGATTCAGTTGTGGTGTTGGGGGGTTTTTGAAGCTGGGAAATCTATGGGGTCAGATATAATTTGGTGGATCTGCCTTCTCATTAAACTCAGGGGTTTTTGAGTGGTCAGAAGGGAAGATGAGAACACCCATTGTTCCCACCAAAGGGAAGGAAATGCTGATGGCCAAGACTGACCCCCATCTGAAGCATCTCAGTGAAAGACACACACATCAGAGAAGCCTCCTTCTCTGAAATGAAGCCGAGTATTACGTGGGGAGAGCATGAGTTCAGAGGCCAGGCAGAACTGGGTCGAAATTCTGCCTCTGATGCTCTAAACCTCCATTACTGAGCAGGTCACAAAAGCCTTCTGAGCCCCTATCTTCTTGTCTGTAAGCTAGAGACAGCATGCCCTAACATACAGGTTTCACATAAAGATTAAATGAGATGATACGTCTGAAGTTCCAGTGTGATGGTTTGCTATAGGAGATAAAGAGTGACCACACCACGTCGATAAATTCCCAGCTAAATGCAGAGAAACTGGGTGGTTTCGAATTTGGGGCACTCTTTAACATGGACAAACACCCGACTTTTATTAGCTTTTTTCTTAATACTGAAAATAGGACTTCTAGGAGTTGAAAGACTCCAAGTTGGAAAGTATCAATCTAGACCAACATCATCACACACAAGCCTCACTACGAAATACTCATCTTAGCCGGAACTTAAAGACATCATCCCGACACCCCCAGCATAATTCATTCATCCATCCAGTCATTCTACCAGCACTTACTGAGGGTTTACTGTGCTCCGGAAGCTGCTGCGGGCACTGAGAATCTCAAGTTAGAGGAGGCTCAGTCCTCGCCTCTTGGATGACCCTAGTCTAGTGGAGGAGAGAAAACTCTAAATCAACCGTCTCACGTCGTAAACTGACAATGTGAGCAACACGCAGAGTTATAGAGGCGTCCCCAGGGGCAGCAGACAATGAGGTTTTAGAATTGGAAGGACATTTAGAAGCCGACCAGTCCAAACCTCACTGATGTGTGGACTCTGCCTCCATGGTCTCCCAGCTTTGTTTTCATCATCTCTAATCTCAAGGGTTTCACGACCCACCGGCACTCCCAATCCCAGGCAGCCTTTGGGCGGCTCTGACAGAAAGTTTTTCCTCAGGTTGAGTCAGTATTTTGTCTCCTGGTAACCGTCACACAGCTCTCTGGAGTTAATCCCGTTCTTTCGCATGACAACCCTTCAGGTACTGGAAGTCAGCTCACGGGCGACAGGCAAGCAGGGATAATTTTAGCCTCGCATTGCACAGGGGAATACTGGGCAGTCCGGGGACGAATCTGGCTTCAGGAAGGGACTCTATTCGACACTGAAGACATGGTAGGCGTGTCTCACTTTGGATTTATTTGGATTTTAACCACTAGCCTTAATAATTTCACTGGACTTTATAAAGCACTTTAGTATACATTATTCCGCAGTGTCCTCACATTGACCTGGTGAGACGGTTCGGCATGATCTATTATTTCCGCTTTGTTCATAAATAAAACAAGACTCTGAGAGGTGGTGTGCTCAAGGTCACACAGATAACATCTGGTTGAATTGGTCTTCTCCCTTCCATACAAGTGGTCCTGCATCCATTTAGTCCCTCCCATAATCTACCTGTGGCCTCCCCCTAGATGTATCTTAAAATATTGACAACATTGTATTGCTCCCTTTATCAAAAATCCTCAACAATTCCTCTTACATTCCAGGGTTAACCTCCAAGCCCTTAGAATGACATTCAAGGCTCTCAAAATTGTCGACTTGCTTGGAGTTTCAGGGATAGCGGGATGGGTGGATGGAATACCAATAAACCATAAACTGAACTATACCAGTGATAGTTCAGCAAGAAACATATACAAAGGGTACCTTGAGAACACAGAGGAGCAAGGTGAAGGTCACAGGGGGATTCCAGGAGTTAGGGATGCCTGGGATGGACTTTAAATACATGCATACCAGTAGAAGGTTAACAGGAGCAAAGAGGCCTTGGAGGAGAGAAACAGCCTGGTGGCTGTATGCAGGACACCATACAGAATGTGCTGGACAGGTAGGTACAAGGCTGGACTCAGAGAAGGATTAGCCTGTATGGGAGGCAGGGCCGCTTCCTGTCAGCTGTCAGGTTAGAGGCTTTGGACGTTATCCTGCAAACTTCCATGTGCCAAATAGGATTAAAGCAGGCCAGTGTCAACTGCATTTGGTGGCCCCGGCTAGGAGGGTGGACTGGAGTCCGAAGTCGATGGGATGGACGGGAGCCAGTCTGGCTAGAGATGAAGTAAGGAAACTTGCCATGAATCAGGGGAGTAAAGACAAAGGGCAGTGGAGGTCATCACAGGAAGAGGAAGGATTTTCGCATAGTTTAGGAGAGAAAAGCAAACAAATCCGATGACGGGGTGCTTGTGGAGATAAGGAGAGGGAGAAGTCAGGCTGCTAATACGCTCTCAGGAGCCCCCAGGTTGGGAGGAACATAATGGCGCTACTCACTGCTATTTCCACACCTGCCCCAGACTTCAAGGAAGCGCTGCAGGAAGGAGGTGTGTAGTACCTACTTGTAGGTGCGCTAATTTACTTAGGCTAGTAACAAAGAGCTCCCTCTCATCTTGGTGGGGTGGCCAAGACGACTGGCCGGTCACTTACACCCGTTCCCTCTCCTCCCCCAGGTATCCTGCGGGACTTGATTTCCTACGGTTGGGTGTGGCCATGCAACAGGGCCCTGATATTCAAGCCTGAATGATGTGTGGGCAGTACTCCTTCACATTTTATCCTTTCTGCCAACTTGAGGCAGAAGAACCTGATGGAGACTTGAGAGGGAATGAAGGTCCCTGTACTGTGTGCAGAAGAGATCTGGCCATCAGCCAGGAACACCCATTTTAGACATGAGTGAACAAAAAGTAAATTCCTCTCATGTTTGAGCCATTGTGCATAGAATTTCTTTGTTACAGCAGTTAGTCCCACGTAACCAACGCACCTTTCCTGTTTCCTACCTCACGTGGGTAGGAAAGAAGGGGGCGTTTAGTACATAGTTATTTGTGCCGGTCACTGCACCCAGTAGATTTACGTACATCACCGCCTTTAATCCTATAAGTGCTCGGAGATGTTTAAACGCTCCAGTTTTGCAGAAGAAAGGAAGAATCCCTGAAGTGTATCGCTTTTGCTCAAGGTTATACCGTGCTCCCTTAGAGACATCCGTGAGGCTGTGCAAAACAGATTTTTTTCACTGTTTTTGAATTTTGTTTTCTTTTTCAGCTTCATCGAGATACAATTGACATGTAACATTGTGTAAGTTTCAGGTACGCAACGTGGTGGCTCACTCTGTGTGTAGATTGTGAAGTGATTTTACTACGATAAGATTACCTCAAATTGTTACCTTTCCTGGTGTGCGTGGTGAGAACTTTCAAGATCTACTCTCTTCCAACTTCCAAGTAAACAACACAGTATTGTTAACTATAGTCACCACATTGCATGTTACATCCTAAGAACTTATTCATCTCATAACTGGAACTCTGTACCCTGTGAACACCTACAGTTTCTTAGGAAATTCCTTGTCTCTATGTTTCCTACCACACTTAGAAAGTAGGATCATGATCAAGAAGAATAGAAGGTGGAAGAGGAACAGAGGGAGAAAAAAAGTTCATCAGCTGAACCCTTCGTTTGTTTAGGTCTAACATCTGTAAATATCAGCTATACTCAAGAGCACGTGCGTGGGGCCGAGTATGTATGTTCACAGTGACTAAAGCCATCACCGATGAGTTTGAAAGCAATGCCGTCCCTCTGTTGGCCCGGTTTTCATATCCTTTCCTTCCATTTTGGGTCTCTGTGCTTTAGTCACTCTGGTCTCCTTTCAGTTCCTCAAAGAAGAGCTGCTCCTTCTTGGCTCTATGACTTTGCAAGTGCTGTTCCTTTGCCTGGAGTATCACTACCCTCATTCAGTTGGCTAACTTGTACTCATCCTTCTGCTTTCCCTTGAAGCATCACTTTCTCAGGGAAGCCCTCTTTGACCCCGAGATTGTGGTATGTCCCTTGATCGCACTCATTGCATTCTAAGCTCCTGTGGGGCAGTCATCAGAATTTTGATTATATAACCACTTTTACAGTTTGGTGAATAGTAGTCCAGTCTTTCCCAGTAGACTCTCAGCTCCATGAGGGCAGAGATGGAGTCTCTCTCGTTGGCTTCTCTATCCCCAGAACCTAGTTAGAATGCCAGGCACATGGCATTCACTTCATAAATTTTGGGTGAATGTGAAAACAACGAAGATTTTTCTCTTAGTAAAATAATAAAAAGCAAACCTAAAGAAAGGCTAGTCTTCCAAATGGCTTTCTGGGAAACATACTACACATGCGAAATTCTGAAATGAATCAGGCCACTTAGTAATTTGAGACTGACTTAAATCTAAACCAAGTAAGGTACTGTTCCATTTCACAAGTAAAGAGGCAGAGTGCATGAAGGTCTGACACGGATTCCCCCTGGTCGTGAGTCAGTGATGGGGGCCTCTCTCACTCTCATCTGTCCCTGCTCACTCTTGGTACTTTTTGTTGGATGCTGACTTTGATGGAGACTTGGGAGCCGTATGGCAGTGAGCCCCTTGTCCTAAAGGAAAGGGGAAGAACATTAGAGGTGGAACCCTGGCTCAGCTACTGTAGGTGCTGTGTGACCTTGGGCGACTCTGAGCCTCCACTTCCTAACTTGTAAAATGGAGAGAATCTGCTTGTAGGGATGTTTGCAAGGCTCAAATGTGCCAGTGTGGTTGGAAGTGCTTTGCGGGGAGACTGGCACTTAGCAGGTGCTCACAAAATTTTAACTGGCATCTAGCACTTTCCCAGTATTGGGGTTTATTTCAGATGCTTAGGACATGTTTCATGTGAACTAATAAGTCAGCAACTCCATTAATAAAGAAAAGAAAGACTTTCCCTTTTGCTGGTGGATAAAAAGGCTGATTTAATTCCTCGCCCAATGACAGAGATCTGAAGACAGTGATTTGATTCCCTAATCGTGAACGTGCCCCCGCTTCACAAAATGTGAGATGCTGAGTAGAGAGCAATCCCCTGGTGGGGCCGCACTGCATGAAGCCACTCTTTAAAAGAGCTTGTGAGTGCTCTGTTCATCATTAGCAGATGTGATATGGTGAAGGAGTTTGTTTCTCCAGATTCAGACATTTTTGAGGACTTACTATGTGCCAGGTACACCCTGTTGAGCACTTTTCACATGCTGTTTTGTTTACTGCCTACCCTATTTCTCTGATGAATCTATTATCATCCCTATTTTCATGATAAGGAAATTCAGACTCAAAGCAATTAACGTGTCCTCAGTCACACAGCTAGTCAGTAGCAGAGCTGGGGTTTGGATCCATGTCTGATGCCAAATCCCATGCATTTCCAGATACATTATATTCTCTTCCTAGTAAAACACATTCCATGGAGAGTGAAGACCAAAAGTATGGATAAGAAAACCTAGTCCGGATTTATTATTAATAATACAAAATATTATCACCTGATAGCTTCAGAAACAACCAGTTTCCTTTGGAATGTAGTACTTTCCATTTTCTTTTATAGAAGCTCAGTGGTTCTGATTTTCTCTATTTGATGGTGCATGAAAGCCCCTGGGTAGAAAGCTGTTTAGTGGAGTGGAAAAGGGTCAGACTGGGGACTGTTTCTAGCCCTGAGCCTCTCCTCTGCGTGACTTTGGGAAATTCATTCAGAATCTTTGAGCCTCATTTTTCTTATGTGTGAAATGAGGACAGCTATGCTGCTTACTCACCTACGTTAATGGATTTTGTGAGGATCTATCAAGATAATTGTTGTACAGTGTTATGCAAAAGACTCCATGTTATTATTCTAAGGCACAGTCATCACTCTGTTCCCACTTTCTCTTTGCCTACAGATTCTCTTGGCATCCCATACCTGATGAGAATTTACGGCTAGTTGGATATAACAGCAAAAGCTCTCTCCCTGTGACTTATATGCATCCTGATGTATTTCAATTTTTGCGTACAGGAAGGTTTTCTAGTTGGAGGAGATGCAATTCTACTTTGAGGTTGTGGACTCAAGGCGCCACTAAACAGAGATTCATGTGCCTTCATTGACGTAAAGTGAATCCTTCATTTGTGGACAGCTTTGCTGCCCAAACCCAATCCGTTACTGCAGCCAATGGGCTTATCTGGTGAGTCTTGTCACTGTCAGAATCAAAGCCAAATATGGCAGGGACTAATGATTTCACTGAGGTGGTCTTTCCTGTGACCACAGAAACCTGCTTTGGGGGTTTCTGTCGCTATCAGAGACCCTTGATGGAATTACAGCCCCTGAGTTCATTTTTGTTCTGGTTTATTATCTGGATAAGCTCCGTACCCAGCTCTCTTTGCCTTATCTGAGGGAGCCAGAGCCAGCGGTGGGTGAGTCATAGGATCTGGTCAATTGCGTTTCCACAATTTTATTAGAATGACTGGGTAGATTAGCTCTGTAAAACATGGAATAAGTGTCTTGGGCATTCATCAGAGTCTCCCACAATTCCTAGAATAATTTTGTATCTTTTTTCACAGAAGCGTCTGTGGAAAGAGAGCAGGGGAGCCGGGAGACCTGAGTCGCTGGATCGTGATTCTGCTAATCCCAGGGGGTAACCTTGAGTATGGCCAGAACACTTTTGGTCGTGGCTGGTGGTATGGACAAAGTTCCATAGAGCTCAGGGCTTGGCCAGAGAGGGGCAGGGAAAGTTTCTCTAGGGGAACATTTGAGAGTAGGGTTTTCAATTATGAACTTGATTTCACCAGGCAGACAGAGGAAAGGGCAAGGGGTTTTCAGAGAGAGGAAGCTGACTGGACAGAGCAATGCAAAGTGAAAGTCGGTGAAGGGTCTCAGGAATGGCATCTTTGACTGTGGTGAGAAGGAAGGTTGTGCTGTGGAGCCTGGAGAGGCAGGGGGTAGAAGCCCGCTCGTGAAGAGTCTGGAGGACCAAGCTCAAGTGGTTGCTCTGGGCAACTGGCAACTCCCAAAGGCTGCTGAGCATGGGGGAGTGGGGAGGGAACGTGATTAGAATTTGTTTTCATTAAGCAGTCGACACGCAGTATGAGACCAAAGGGATCATTTGTTGCTCTCATTAGCCCTGCATAATAAGTGAACGACCATTGATCTCCCCATTTAGCAGATGAGGAAGCTGAGGCTTGGAGAGATTAAATGTTCAAGGGCACACTACTCAAGGAAAACAGAAGATAAAAATAATTCATAATTCATGCTTCTGCCGGGTAGGGTTCCATTGAATTCTTATAAACTTCACTTCGAGATTAGGTAACATTTGCTCTGAGGCATTACCAGGGTTTAGACATTCATCCAAGATTCTGAAATGGAAAGAGGCCAACACTGCATAAGTTATAGATCTATGAACATGTGTTTATGTGTGTATAGGATCACATCATAAACTACATTTCTTTTTTTTTTTTTTTTTTTGTGGTACGCGCAGGCTCAGCAGCCATGGCTCACGGGTCCAGCCACTCCGCGGCATGTGGGATCTTCCCGGACCGGGGCACGAACCCGTGTCCCCTGCATCGGCAGGCGGACTCTCAACCACTGCACCACCAGGGAAGCCCCAACACTGCATAAGTAAAATTCAGAGTCATTAGTAGGGATATCATTAGGCCTCTCTTTTAATCATTTCTTAGAACCAATGTATCATTCTTTTCATTGGCTCTAGGGGAGGCTGGAACTTGTCTGGAGGTGGGTGTGCAACTAAAACTTTTGTAACATTTTCTGTGTCAGCTCTGCTAGTGTAGAGTTCATCCACTGATCTTAATGCCACAGTGGAGGTCTAAAAGATTCTGGGAGAGCAAAAGAGATTTTAGTCTTTACAAATACAGTAGTTGGCCCTTATCCATGGGGGATAACATTCCAGGAAACCCGGTGGCTGCCCTGAAGCCACAGATAGTACCGAACCATACCATGTTTTTTCCTTTATACACATACCTATGATAAAGTTTAATTCCTCAATTAGGCACAGTAAGGGATTAACAACAACAAATAATAATAAAATAGAACCGTAATAAAAGTTATATGAATGTGGCCTCTTTCTTTCTCTCTCTCAGAGTAGCTTATTGTACGGTACTCACCCTTCTTCTTGTGATGTTGTGCGATGATAAAATGCCTAAGATGAGAAGTGAGGTGAATGATGTAGGCATTATGACATAGTGTTAGGATACTGTTGACCTTCTTTACTGTTATTATTTTTTGGCGGTACGCGGGCCTCTCACTGCTGTTGCCTCTCCCGTTGTGGAGCACAGGCTCCGGACGTGCAGGCTCAGCGGCCACGGCTCACGGGCCCAGCTGCTCCGCAGCACGCAGGATCCTCCCGGACCGGGGCACGAACCCGCGTCCCCTGCATCGGCAGGCGGACTCTCAACCACTGCGCTACCAGGGAAGCCCCCTGTTGACCTTCTGATGATACTTCGGAAGGAGGATCACCTGCTTCGGGTGATCCTGGATCATTGAACTGTGACGGTGTTGATGATTGGATGCCAGGAGCAGATGATGGTGATGGCTGGGGATCCCAGGCAGGATGGAGTGGAATGGCACGAGATTTCATTAAGCTACTCAGAATGGCACAAAATTTACATATCGATTGTTTATTTCTGTGGTTTTTCGTTTAATATTTCTGGATCAAGGTTAGCCATGGATAACTGAAACCGAAGAAAGTAAAACCACAGATAAAGGGAACAACCGTACCTCCAGAGAGGGTGATACTTTTACACATACTTGCAGATGAACTCCAAGAATCCACTCGCCTGGCTCGAGTTTAACAAGGGTTACAATGTTGCATCTCAGGGCAGGAAAGAGTAGGACAATGAAAGAACTGGAATTTTTTTCCCCTGAGTTGTATTTCCAACGATCATAAAAATGAATTCCTGCTTTTGGGCATGGCACTGGGAGTTGGCCAGTCAGGGTTGAAATACTCACTCTCAACTACAAGTATAAACTTTGGGAAGTCACTTACCTGCCATGAATCTCAGTTTACACAACTTTAAGGTAAATTTAATATCCCCCTCCGTATAGAGGTATTGTGAGAATGCAGTTTGCAAACATACATCTAGCGTGGGTCCAAAGTACTTATAAAAGATTATGTAAATTTGGAATTAGTTCTTTTCCTCAGGTCCTGGATGTTTTAATTGGTTTTCGTTCTCCATAAGATTTTACTACAGTGACTAATTTTCTTTTGTCTGCTAGATTCCTCTCCAGTGGCTTGTGACACTGCTTCAGGAAGACTTTCCCAACACCTGAAGAATTTCTATGTTCCTTTTCCCAGTCTGGGATGTCTACTTACCATATTGCCAGCTTCTGGACCTGTTGTGTCTGGGATGCAGGCTGAACCAAAGGCAGGTATCCTTCAAGGCATCCAGATATAAAAATAAGTACGTCGTTGAGATTAGGAGGAAGTTCACATTTTGGGGCTCCCCAAAGTAACTTTATCCCGAGATATAAATGGCATTCTAGAATGTATGAAAACAGACTTGATAGAAAACCAAACTAAAGCTAGAACTTAGTTGGAAAGAGGTTTATTTTTCAAATATATAAACTAAACCATTGTATATCTATTACAAAAGCACTAGGAATCTATAGCAAAAAATGAGTCAAATTCTAAAATATCACAAGTTTCTTTTCAAAATGTGTTGGTGCACTTTTATCGTCATTGGGTTTCAATTTAATGTCTTCTGCTCTTGAAATTAACACCTCCTCTCTTTTTCTTATCCACAGCTACACCCACCCTGTGCTCTGGGTTGCTCAGAAATTCCAAGTTTCCTGCTGCCTCACTGGCTGGAACAGAATGGAATGTGCACCACTGCTGATAACAACAGGAGAGGCCCCAAACCACAGAGGCAGGCAGCCCCAGGGTAAATCCTTGCTCCACCACTTCACGCTGAAAGATATTGTACAAGTTACGTAGCTTTCGTCATAGGTCAGATTTCCTGGGAAAGAGAGTCTAGGTCTCTGGGGGTTGTGTGGAGGAGGCTAACTGGGGAGTGAGCTCAGAAACGACGGCAACATGGGGAGGGATGCTAGACTGGGCAGAGGGAGAAGCTGTACCATGATGCAGTTTCAATGGAGATGTCCAGCAATCCCACAGGGAGCTGGGATGGCCCTTCAGAGTTGTCCCAGCTGAGGACAAATGGTTAGGCTTCTGTACTTCCATGTTGGCCAGTCACAGATGCAGGCTGCCTTCTGAGAAATGGTCTGGGATGAAAGCTCTCTTTGACTGAGTCTTGGAGCAGCAGCTAGAGGTCCTGGTAGTAGGCGGAATGAGTGCCTACATCCTGAGGTGTATCTGGGCAGCCCACTGTACCTGTGCCTACATGTTCAATATATCAGAGATCAAGGAAGTCTCCTTGGCCACTCTACCTGAAATTGCAACCCCTTAATCTCATATCCCCTGTACCCCATCTTACTTTCATCCATCGTATTTATCATGAACCGACATACATTTTTTTAAAGATTTTTTTGATTGGACCATTTTTAAAGTCTTTATTGAATTTATTACAATATTGCTTCTGTTTTATGTTTTGGTTTTTTTGGTCACGAGGCATGTGGGATCTTAGCTCCCCGACCAGGGATCAAACCCGAACTCCCTGCATTGGAAGGTGAAGTCTTAACCACTGGACTGCCAGGTAAGCCCTGAACTGACATCCTGTATAAGAATTCATCTATTGTCTTTCTGGAAATGCTCTAGAACACACTCCAAGCTACTTGAGGGCAGGGATTTTGTTTTACTCATGACTATATGCCCAGTTCCTAAAACAGGGATTGGCACAGATTGAACACTCAATAGATATGTGTTAATTGAGTGGAATAAATGAATGAATAACTATAACATATACTGAGTATTCATCGGAAACACTCAAGTTCTAAGCACTTGCCGTAACTAATATAATCTTCACGACAGCTCCACGGAGGCGCACAATTATTAACCCAATTCTGCAGATGAAAATACTGAGGCACAGAACGTCTTTTTTTTTTTTTTTTTTTTTTTTGCGGTCCGCGGGCCTCTCACTGTTGTGGCCTCTCCCGTTGCGGAGCACAGGCTCCGGACGCGCAGGCTCAGCGGCCATGGCTCACGGGCCCAGCCGCTCCGCGGCATGTGGGATCTTCCCGGACCGGGGCACGAACCCGTGTCCCCTGCATCGGCAGGCGGACTCTCAACCACTGCGCCACCAGGGAAGCCCCACAGAATGTTTAATTATCTTGCCAAGGTCTTTCAGCTTAGAAGTGCTGTATTCAGGATCAGAACCAGGCAACGGGATTCATACCATTGCCTGGTATGGATAGAGCTGGTCCTCCAACCGAGCGAGTTAGCCCTACCCTTCCTCCTCTCCCCTTTCTGCTGTCTCGTAGAATACATGTCCAGTAATCACATCATCGCATGCTCCAGATATTTTGTTTTATCGCTTCAGACCAAAAGGCGAGAGCTCAGCTGAGTTCCAACTTCTGCCCTTTCTTCCCACTTTCTCAATATTATTACCTTAGAACCTGATCAACTCGCACATCTTTTTATTTTTATTTTTTTCTAACACTGCCATTGACAGATGCAGACGCAGAGGCTATTATGGTTTATGGTGCTCTTCTGCGTGCATTATCTCATTTGATTAGCCCAGTAGCCTTGGGATATGGGCCATACAAGGATGGCCACCTGCAGTTTATAGATGAGGAAACAGAGGCTCAGAGAGGTTACATAAAGCTATTTGGAAGCAGAATTTTTAGTTCTAAGTCCCACGTTTCCTCTAATTTGCACTTTCTTTTTCCTTGTTGGGGCCCGGAGGGTAGAAGTTAATCCTGAAGCATTTCTGCCCTCCACATTTACTGAAAGTCACTTGGAACATTGGTGAGTATTTATCATTGGCTCCTTCCTACTTGACAAGTGGGGAAACCGAGGCACAAAGAGGTTACATGATTTCCTCAGGTTTCATACTGATGTCATTGGAGCTGGGATATTAATTTCAAAGTTCACGTGCCTGTACTGCTTAGCACACTCCCTGCTTCTAAGTTAACAATTCTGGGGTCTATTTCAAACTTCCATCCACCTTTCCTTGAGTAATGTAATAGGATTCATATTTAACATTTAAAAAAATAATGCTAGTTAAGAATAGAAAAGCCCAGTTCACTTTAAATGCACTCAGGATGCATCACCTCTCTACCAGCCTGAAAAGATGTCTAAGGAGAGAGTGCTGGCAAAATTTACGTATTATAAAGAGCTCCTTTTATCCAGTTACATCGGCAAAATTTCATGGCATCTTTCAGAGGCCCAAGGAGAGCAGGAACATTTATTCTCCTCTTTGAATTTAATCATAAAGACATCAAGGTCGTCTTCCTGAGGCTGAGCTCCAGGCCACAGATTCCAGACTGGAGAAAAGTAACTTGAAAGAGCCTGTTTTACACAGGCCAGTGGAATGCTTTGTTTTTTTGCTTCTGAGCCTCCTAAGTGGACGCAGATACACAGAAATAAATATTTACTTCATGAGAGGGATGGTTAGGAGAATAAATGTTAAAGTTCTGTCCTTACAGTGGAGAAACTCAACTGAGAAACTCAATTCAGTTCGTGGACTCTCAGAGCTCCTTATGGCCCCGGTTTGAGAACCATCATTCCAATTAGAGTGATGGTAGCTGTGGCAGTTTTAAGACCTGTCTACATCTTCTTTCACATGCCATCAAGAGGTGAAGTCTAGTTCTCCCTCTGGCTTGAAATGGGGCAGGAATTTATGGCCACCTTGACAAATAAAATGTGAGAGAAGCGACCTTAAGTCATTTATAAAACTAAGCTAGAAACAGTGATGCAGCTTCAATCTGGCTGTCTCTTAGGACATGGCTTTTGGATGGCTACCCTGGCCACGCTGGAGAGACCACGTGGAGAGAGAGGTGCCTGAGGACCCTACTCGATGCCACATAGAACAGAGATGAGCCTTCTCTGTTGAGTTTGGTCCAAATTGCATATTCATGAACTATGTAAATTGTTACCGTTTTATTTACACATTGCATTTAGAGCAGTTTGTTGCAGAATAACAGATAATCTTAACAATAGCCCATGCCATAGATGACCTGCTGGAATGCGAGTCATAGTTCATAGAATTGAACAGGTATGAATCCAGCACCTTGCATCTGGATTTAAATAACCATTTATACAATGCATTGAACACAAGAGTCACTTCACATGTTTGTTGAATGAACTGATGGGCGAATGAGTAAAGAATCTTGGGGGAGATCTCTCTCAGTAGAATAACACTTGGGGTTATAACTGACCACATTTCTAATTGAAGCCATAGGTTGAGGTTGTTAAAAACCTGTGCAGTCCAAGTTAAAGGAGTAAATGGTTTTCCCATTTCCTGTAATGATTTGATCACAGGGAAGACTATGATAGCTTTGAGGTTGGCAATTTAATAGGAACTGACAAGCTGAAGGAAGGCAAAGATGATGTTGGTGCTTGAAAACCTATTTTGGGAAAAGGTGAGAGATATTTATTAAGCCTGAAGAAAAGAAGGGGAGACAGAAAAGTTGTCTTAAATCCTTGAAGGAGGTGACAGATTTCTTTTCTGTTATCCAAAAGCTGCATTAGAACAAACAGGCCAATGCTATAAAATAACAGTTGACCAGCTTTTTCGGTAAAGGGACTGATAGTAAATACTTTAGGCTTTAAAGCCCTGTGGTCTCTGCTGCAACTATTCAACCTGCCTTTGTAGCACAAAAGCGGACACGGTCAATATGTAAACGAATGAGTATAGCTGTGTTCCAATAAAACTTTATTCACAAAAAACAAGCTGTGGGCCAGGTTTGGCCCTTGCCTGTAGTCTGTCAATCCTTGCTATAAAGAAATGGTCTTTTTTTCTACATAAGCCCAAGATTCCTAATACATAGAGCCATCAAACTTCAGAATTGTCTTGGAGGAGAGTGACATTTCCTTAGTATGTTTAAAATAGGCTGGATGTACAGATTGGACAAAAATATTCTCTCTTTATATATATATATATATATA
>NW_020172779.1:11796891-11856413 GCF_003031525.2 Neophocaena asiaeorientalis asiaeorientalis
GCATACATTATATAAAAAGATATATATAAAATATATATACATAAAAATAAATATATATAAAAGTAACATATATATAAAAAATCAAACAAAAGCCCTTTGCCATATATATATGAATATATATAAAGAATTATATATAGCGAGAATATATAAAGAGCTCTTACAACTCAATAATAATAATAATAATAATAAAGTACTTGCCCTTTTCTCTCCATGGGTAGAAGTTTTGAACCGACACTTCACAAAAGATATAATGATGACAAATAAATATCAGAAAAGATACACTACCTAATTTGTCATCAGAGAAATGCAAACTTAAACCATAATAAGTTACCAGTGTACTTATTAAAGTGGCTGGAATTAAAAAGACTGGCAATATCAAGTATCAGTGAGGATGTGAGCAACTGGAGTTATTGTGCATTGCTGGTGAAAGCATGAAATACTATCATCACTTTGAAGGGGTCTTTGACAATTTCTTATAAAGGTCAACACTCACATATCATCAATCAGCCATCCTATTCCTAGATATTTATCCAAGAGAAATTAAAACGTGTGTCCACAAAAAGACTTGTACACAAATGTTCAGAGCGGCTTTATTCATTATAGCCCCCAAATGGAACAACAGTCCAACTGCCTGTCAACAAGTGAATGGATAAAGAAATGGTAATATACCCGTGCAATGGTAAATATTACTCACGATAAAAAAGAATAAACTACTGATATTCTCGACAACATGAAAGAATCTCAACATACGTTGAGGAGAGGAATTCAGACACAAAATACGTATACCAGTATTCCATTTGCCTAAAAGTCTAGAACAGGAAACAATAATTTATAATGACATCCCAGATTAATGGAAAGCAGACTAGTGGTTGCCTGGGACTGGGGCTGGGACAGGTGGACTTTAAACGGTTAGAAAGGAACTTTCTAGTGTCATGGACACGTTTTATATCGTGAGAGTAATGGTGGTTGCATGAATGTGTAAATTGGCTAAAACTCACCAAACTGTACCATGTACTTAACAGGGGTACATTTTATTGCATGCATATTTTTCCCCAATAAAGTTGATTTTCAAAAAGTAGGGCAAATGGCCATCTTTTGGGTATCCAGTAATAATAATGATGATATTAATAGCTAATATTTATCGCATGCCTTCATTGTCCCACGTGTTGTGCCATGTGCTTTGATTGTCTGTGTTAATTTAATTCTAGAGCTATCTTTTGAAGTAGTAATAGTGTTGTCTCCATATTACAGACGGAAGACCCAAGACTTAGAGAGATTTAATGATTTTCTCAAGGGCATGCACTAGTTCTTTGCAGAGGTGGGGTTTTAAACCAGATCTTTCAGATCCTCAAACTTCCAGGGTAAGAATTAGGTATTACAAGGCAGGAATCCTCTTCTCTTTGCTCTGCCACTGACTTGTTAGAGCCTTTGGGCAACTCACTCTCCGATCTCAGCTTCCTTATGTGCAAAATGAAATAATGGGCATTTAGTTACTGTTCAAGCTTTCATAAGTGTTTAATTTGCAAATCTGATAATAAACGTACCATTTCCACAGCCTCATTGGCAAAGAAGTGAACTGTGTTAGTCAGATTTACTGTAGCATCAAATAACCCCCAATATCAGTGGCCTCTCACTACTAGATTTATTTCTTGCTTATGGGTCTGCTGGTCAGGTTCGGTCAGTGGACTGGGTCTTGTCTGCACTTCAGGTTCAGAAGTACTCTACGTGGCTCTCACTCCTGGACCCAGGCTGAAGCAACAGCAGACACTTGGACGTCCACTTCTCACGGAGAATACAGGAGTGGGAGAGATAGATTAGAAATACACAAAGCTTGAAACTGACCTCCTATCATTTCCCACCTGCAGCCCACTGGCCAAAGCAAGTCACATGGCCAAGCCCAGTCATGGAGGCTGGGAATTATGCCCTGTCCATGGTGTTGGAGCAAGGAGAGTGAATATCTCTTGACCAATAATGCAATCTCCCAATGAATGCAACCTCAAAGACTTAAGAAGAGTCAAAGAGTCTTCTTTTTCACTTACTCAGAGTCTTATTCACGAATCTCCAGTTTCCTTACCTTCTCATCCCCTCCCTGGGTTCACTGGCTGTTAAGTGTAGACTTAATGCCTCTTTTAGACTCAGAAGTCAAACTGCAGGTCCTTTGAGGGCTTAAGATATTGGTTTTCAGCATTACTGATCATTCATGCAATTTACTGAGTTAAATATCATTTTTAATAACATTGATTTGTAGTATTAGTAATCTTTTGTGATCTTGATGGAATTAGGAAAACATTTACAAGTGGGGATTTATTGTCTGATGAATGGGGGTAGGTCCTATGATATATCTTGCTCCCATACCAGCTGTAATATTCTCTCTGACCTCATTGGTTCATGAATGTCAAACAGGAAAAATGAGGAGGCGTGCACTGAATAAACTACCCCTCATTACTGACCCTTCAGCTTTCTTCTTTATTAGGAGGAATTCACAGGCTGGAGGTGACTGATTCCTGCCTTGCAAGCCAGTTATATTGTCTATTGTATTAGTTGAGTCAGGCTTCAGCCATTGTAGCCTGAAGGCACCCATAGAAAATATGTAACTGAACAAATGTGGCTGTGTTCCAATAACAATTTGCTTACAAAAACAGGTGGTTGGCCAGATGTGGCCCATGGGCTGTAGTTTACAGATCTCTGCTCTAAATGGCAGCTCCTCGATAAAAACTGATATTGTTCTGATCGAGACTGATGTTACAACAGAGGGTGATGGGTTTCCAACAAATTCCTCTTTTCTGGAAACTTGATGGTATGCTTTTCTTGGAAAAGCAAGTCTTTCATTTCGTCATTCAACCCCTTACTGTGTGGGTGTGTGTATTTTAAAATATTTAAACAATTATTTTCCAGCTGTACTGAGATAAAATTGAGATATAACATTGCATAATTTTAAGGTATAATGGTTTGATATATGTATACATTACAAAATGATTACCACAATAAGTAAGTTAATACATATTTTGAACAAAGAGTCATTGGGTAGGGTAACTCTTAAAGAATAAGGATGCTTTTCATGAGTGGAATGAAGGAGAGAGAAGAAGTTATCTCCCATTATGTAGCATCATCCTCACTGTCACTGACTGGAAAATCTGTGAACTGAGATGTAATATGGTATGCCTACATTTTCACAGAAAAATCACTAGAGCTAGAACTGGAGCCCAGATAGCTTTTCTTTTCTTCAAAGTTTTCTCTACTCACCCATGGTTTCTCAAATACAAATTATCATTGGAGAACCAGATCAAGATTTTTGACTCAGTTGGATACCATCTGTATTACTGTTCATTTTATATTTTCTTTAGAGTAACTTTTTAAAAACCTAAATAGAAATATGACAGAAGAAAAGTCGCTCTTTCTACATTAAGTGGAAAACAGGTATCAATACTTATCAATAATTATTTAAAATACACTTCTAAACTTTACAGCAGAACAATAGCATTCATCTAGTAACACTCACAAAGGAGCATCTCCTGAGTGTGGTCACACTTCAGGAAGCTGAGCAGGACGTCCTGCAGACCTCACCTGTCAGAGGCAGGCTTTGCATAGATGCTGCGGGTTCCATGATTCACCATGCTCCATCTCAGGTTAACTTAACAAAATTACGGTCTCCAAAAAGCGAACGTAAATCACATACAAATGAACCAAGCCTTGACCCTTACAAAAAAACAACAAAATGACCAACAAAAAAACAACCCTTATGAAACTTCTGCCCTCATTTTCTTCTCTCAATAAACATAAATGGCACAAAAAGCAGCCTTGAGGAAAGAAAAGGATCAATGAATCTTTTATTCCCATCTCTGGCATCTGCAGCATTTTTTGATCACCTGCAAGACTGAAAGCCCCTATAGTGAGTGACAAGACCTTGCCCTTGGGGATCATATTTGAGGCTGAATTTGGGGTTATAAACCAACTGGACTCATGATGATTTGCATACAACAATCTTCACTAAGCAGTGGGTGACCAGCTTGCTGCCAAACCTCACCCAGTTATAAGGGCAACTCTGCAGGTGGACAGCCTTTATAAGAATATTTTTCTTTTATTGAAGTATAGTTGCTATACAGTATTATATAAGTTACAGGTGTATGACACAGTTTTGAAAGGTTATACACCATTTATAGTCACTATAAAATATTGACTATATTCTCCGTGTTGTACTTGTAGCTTATTTTATACATAATAGTTTGTACCTCTTAATTCCCTACCCCTATCTTGCCCCTCGCCCCTTCCCTCTCCCCGCTGGTAACCACTAGTTTCTTCTCTATATCTGTGAGTCTGCTTCTTTTTTCTTATATTCACTAGTTTGTTGTATTATTTAGCTTCCACGTATAAGTGATATCATACAGCATTTGTCTTTCTCTGATTTATTTCACTCAGCATAATACTCTCCAAGTCCATCCAAGTTGCAAATGGCAAATCTTCATTCTTTTTATGGTTGAATAGCATTCCACTGTATATATACACTACATCTTTATCCGTTCTTCTGTTGATGGACGCTTAGATTGCTTCCGTATCTTGGCAATTGTAAATAATGCTGCTATGAATATTGGGGTGCATGTATCTTTTCAATTAGTGTTTTTGTTTTTTTCAGATACATACCCAGGAGTGGAATTGCTGGGTTGTTCTATTTTCAGTTTTTTGAGAAACCTCTATGATGTTTTCCACAGTGGATGCACCAATTTACATCCCCATCAACAGTGCACAAGGGTTCCCTTTTCTCCACTTCCTCGCCAACAATTTGTTATTTGTGTTCTTTTTGATGATAGCCATTCTGACAGGTGTGAGGCGATATCGCATTGTGGTTTTGATTTGCATTTCTCTGATGATTAGCGATGTTGATCATCTTTTTTGTGTACCTGTAGTGGACAGATTTTTTTAATTCTCATTTCACAGATGAGGGTCAAAGAACTTGAGCTATTTTCCACGGGTCACACGTTTAGAAAGGAGAGGGAACAGATGAAATGGTGAGAATGCTGGGGTGAGGGGCATGGTTTTCTTTTGTTTTGGGGGTGGCAGGTGGAGAGGATCTGAGAGGCAGCCTGGAGGTAGTGGCTAAAACCCAGCCTACTCTTGTGTCTGTCATTGAAAATTGGGAGGGTGTGTTTCTCAGTTGATGCTGATTTATGTGTAACTAATAGAGTGACGGGGGAAAAAAAAGGAAGCCCGGTTTCTAATTTTATCTTCGTGGCACTTTACTAAAAAGCCCCTCAAGGTGGCCGGAAGTTGGAAGCCCTCAAGGCTTGAAGCCCTGGACCGGCATGCAAAGGTGCTGGGCACGGAGTGAGGGCCCCCGGAGATGAGACACCGCACAGCTTCCCATCTGGGTATCTGGCTCTCAGTAGCTATTAGGGTGTCTTCTCTCCGACTCCTCATTTGCATAATGTCATACCCATATGGTGTTATTTTATTTACCTCTTGAAGGGGGATGACTACTTTAGAAAGAGAGGAAGCCAGAAGACTTGACCTGAAGGCTTCCTCTGTCCCTCTCGCCCTGCTACCCTCAATCGTTTACTCTCTCTCGTCTTTGCCTCTCTTTCTCTGGCCATCTTGACTTTTGTAAATGAGGACCTTGCTTGAGTGATAGGATCCATTTCTTCCAGTGAATGGTTGCCAGGGGCGCTTGTCTTGTTGAAGGGTTTATCCTGGCAACATTTACAGCCGGTGGTGAATTTAAGCGCGACCTACTCCCATTTCTTCACGATGGAGGAACCTTTGAAAGTTTAAGAAGTCTACCGTGGCTGATTCTGCTCAGATAGATCAAGGGCTTGACTTACGTTCTGCTTTGCTATTTTTCTGGGATTTCTGAAAACAGACTTCTTCAATTTTGCCATGTTAGGTGTGAATTTTGCAGTTTACACATAGTTCCTTAGAGCTCTTCAAGACAGAGTTTGCATCCTGTGTTGGGGGTAAGAGAGCAAATGTTTCAACCTTCCTTTGTTCTTGAAATAATTCTGGGTGATTCACTTATTCATTTATTTGTTCTTGGCTTGCTAGCCTATGGTGGTCAAATGCCTGAGAAGTACTAAAAAAAAACAACCCCAAAATAAAACAAATAAAAAAGACCTTTAGAGATACAGCTAAAGGAGGATTCATTGTTCTTTTAAATACTTTAATTCCGTGTTTATCTATTAAACAAGCACTTATCTTAGGTGCATGACTTGCCGGGCACTGAGCTAGATGCCCAGAATCCAGAGTTGGAGATCTGTTGTCTGCTTTTAATCTGATCAGAGTTAGATAATTTCAAAATTTAGAGTATACAGCTACACAAGAGCTACAGAAAAGGGCCCAGGGAAGACAGAGCTTTTGGAAATTTGTGAATTCCATACATACTTCATGCAAGATTTCATTTGCATGTGTATTTTTCTGGGAAGGGGGTTAATAACTTTCATGGGATTAAAGTATTTATGAACAAAAATGTTTTAGAAACATGGCCTCTGCAATTGCAGCAAAAATTTTAGATGACCTACCCCTGGTGTTCTATAAACAAGATCTCTCCTTGCTCAGTCCTGGTGGGTTATCTGCATTTGGGACTTGGTCTACTGGCCTTTAAGTCTATCTTCTGAGAGTAGACTTCAGAAGATACTGACTCAATGTCTTTGTCATATCTGTCCTCCAGTGCAGGACCTTGTATCCATGACATTTTTACATTTTCTATCGTGCTTAGCTCATGTCTTATAGCAAATAGGAGAAATAAAAACTGCATTGATAACTGCATTGATCAGTTATGTTCCAAGCTTGTCATCTCATTCTCTCTTTCGACACTTGCATGCCCCTGATTCTGCTCCATCTCTGGCCTCTGTGAAATATCCTGCCTCTCCCAAGGCAGGGTGAGAATAAAGAACATTCCTCAAGTGGAGTGTGTGCACACACATGCTTTCTTGCACCCCTAATGCTTTGTTCTTTGACTGTCATGTGGAGAGAGGTGTCTAGGCACCATATTAATAATAGCTCTTAGTATGTATGTGGCACATTCCATTTTCAAAGGCATTTATAAACATTGAAAGATGAAAGCGTGCACCACCCATCTTGGGAAAAAGGGAATGTTAATCACCACCACGTCTGTTCTTTGGAGAGGGTCACAGAATCTGAGAGCTGGAAGGGATGTCAGAGGTCACGTTTCAACCTCTGGTCCCTAGAGGAATTCTTTCCTTTGGAGCCCACCAAAGTTGGGGTAGTCCTCAGAATTTCTTCTTGCGTTCAAGCCAATTCTGCCCTTCTGCAACTTTTCAATTATCTATCTACCTATTTATCTATCATCTATCTATCTATCTCTATCTTTCAACCGATCATCCATTCCCTATCTCACTTCCTCCCTTTTCTTTTTTTCTCCCTCTCTCTCTTTCTCTCCCTTCTTCCCTTCCTCTCTGTCTCCTTCTTTCTTTCTTATTTCCTTCCTTCCTTCCTCCATTCCTTCCTTCCTCCCTTCCTTTTTCCCTTCCCTCCTTCCTCTTCCTTCCTTTCTTTTTGCAGAGCCCTGCCAAGATTGCAAATGCTTGAACAAAATTATGCTCTTTTAAGACATAAATTTGGGGTGCTTGGTTATGTATCAAAAGATAACTGTAATGCCTGGGCAGACTGGGATATAAGATCACCCTACTTGCAGTGACATTTCAGGCAGTATAGTGTCTTGCTACCCTCATGTTGGACCCAGCCTTGATTCTGCTTTCTTTGTTGCAGTTCTCTGAAAAAAAGGCACTGAGGATTTCAATTCCATGCCTCTGCTTCTCTCACTTAGTGTAGCATCTTCAGATGTTACTCTTGTAACTGCTACTCTGCCTGAGACAAAGGTATTCTACCCCTTAAAAGACAGATATAGAGAACTTTAACTAGGTTGTTTTTCCTCTTTTTTTGTATAAGAGTCAAAATAAAGGGGACATTTATGTAGTGCCTGATATTTCTCAGGTACAGTGTAAGTACTTTTCATGCACTAAGTTTTCACCAAAACATTATGAGGTAGATGATATTGGTTATCTCATTTATAGATCAGGAAGCTCAGAGAGATTAAGTAACCATCTAAAGCTGCACAGCCAAGAAACAGGAGACCTGAGATTTGAACCCAGTTCTGTCTAGATCTATTAATCAATTAATGCAATTAATATCATGCTATTAATATCATGGTATTTGTATGGCACACAAAAGGCATTTAACAATTATGATGCATTCCTTTCCACCCTTTTGCTACAAGCAGCCCTTCCATTATTTTTTCCATCAGCAATTGTCTATCTATTTTAAAAGAGTTTATCTACAATATAACTATATTTATGAAATAGTTATTAATTTATTTTCCAGTGTCTTTTTACCTAAAGCTATCCATATTTTAAGAACAGTAAAAACCTAATCATAGGTATTTTATTAGGATTTGTAAAATGCCACACGTTATTTTATTAGCTCTTCAATAACCCAGGGAAGTTGATCTTATTGTCCCCATTTTATAAAAGAGAAAACAGAGTCTTTAAAAAGTTGAGTTCCCCAAGATCACACAACTAGTAAGGTGCAGAGCTGGGATTTCCACTCTCTCTCATTCTAACAACTCCGTTCCTTTGAGTTGGCTCCTTATTTCTGAGCTTTGCAGTTGCTGCCAAAAAGCACAAAGAATTAAAAAAATTTAATCTCTGCAACTATATCATGGATAGTTGTATTCTTTTCAAGGACTTCATTGATAACCAGTGAGTTTGCACTAAGATTATCTATAGGAGAGATATTAGCAGCATCATTGCCAAACTTTGCATTCGGATTTAATACAATTTTTGTGTAAATAATAGAGGTTTAATAATAACAACAATAGCATAATAATGTAACAGTAATGACAATAGCTGCTATCTATGGAGACCTACCATGTGCCCAGTTTTGTGCTAAGCACTCCATTCCATTTTCTCTTTCAAATCCTCCACCCACAATATTTAATCTCTCTTTTACAGGAAGCTCAGCATCTAAGAAGTTAAGTAAGATGTACAAGGTAGTGCTAATGTGGACCTTGGGATCTGGGTCCAGGTCTATCTGGCCCTAAAGCCTGAGCACTTAATCAGTGCAATAGACTAGAAAACATAATCCACTTTGAAATAAGCATACAGGACTTCCTTGAGAACAAATACCTTATACCTTGAGACAAATGAGGACCATCTTATGCAGTTGTCTGATTCTGTTTCTAAATCATCATGCCCTTGGCAGCACAGGAGTAGGGGTGAAGGTGGGGATGGTTGGCATTTCCGAGATCCAGAATTGTAGCCATGGCCATTTTGAATGATCCTTTCTGAATCTTGGTTCTGAGAAGCAGTGGTAAGAGCTGATGCTCACCTTTTCCACTGGACATGAAGCTTCTTGAGTACAAGATCCTTGAAGATATTCCATAGACCTTGGGTACAGTGTATGGCGCATAATAGGGGCTCAATAAATGTCTAGAGTTGCTGTGGAGTTACGGGAGCAAAAATAAGAGATGCCATTCTTTGCCTGGAATGTGTAGAGGGAGAGAATGCAAACATGCTAGACTTAAAAAGTCTTTTTCTGTAGATTATGTTTTCTGGTCTATTGCACTGATTAAGTGCTCAGGCTTTAGGGCCAGATAGACCTGGACCCAGATCCCAAGGTCCACATTAGCACTACCTTGTACATCTTACTTAACTCCTCAGATGCTGAGCTTCCTGTAAAAGTGAGATTAAATATTGTGGGTGGAGGATTTGAAGGAGAAAATGGAATGGAGTGCTTAGCACAGAAGAAGGAAGAGAGGAATTATGAATGAAGCAGGGATGATATAAAGACAGCACGTGGGCTCCTCCCTCTTCTGACAGTGATGAGCTCTGTGGTTTTAGGTGAGTCTGTTTTCTCTCTCTGAGCCCACATTTCCACAGAAGGTAATATTACCTGCTTACCTTTACAAGAGGACTGTGATGAACCCTGTAAGACACAGCATATGGGAAATATACGGAAAATAATAAAAATATAATGGCAATGGTATCAACCACAACAATGATAAGGAAAGCTTTCTTGTGTTGATTGCCACCCTGGCATTCTTCATACTTTGTCCTCACAAGAACCCTGTGGTCCATTATCTCTAGTTTACAGATGAGGAAACTTTGAGATATTATCATTATTAATTACATAATTATCAAACACATGCAAAAATCCTGACATTCACTCAGTTTTCTGGGAGATGGTAGAGTAAGAGAGTTGGGGATTCAGAGACAGCACTTTGTTGGCCAAAAAGCCAACCTTCCAGTTAAGTCTAATTCAGATTGTACTGGGTACTTCTGTGCAAAATTAGATTCACAAGGGATTTTTTCTTTTATCTAAAATCACTTCACTGAGTGTGTGATTGACATACAAAAAGCTACACATGTTTACAACTTGATGAAGTAAAACCATACCACAATCTATGCCATAAACCTACGCATCTCCTCCAAACATTTCCTCTACCTTCTTTATTTATTATTTTAAAGGATTCTTGTAAAGTGGAATTATTCTTCTCATCAAACATTCTGTACTACTCTATGATCCAAAGAAATGCCCAGATTCTTCTAGAATGGGCCCACTAGTGATGCCTGGATTGAATTAAAGCAGCTGATTCTCAAGCCAAGTGGCCAGAATTTGGACAGCTCTACTGGCTCATCCTCTGTGCTGTATGGAAGAAACCAAGAGAATGACACTTTCCCAAGGCTGGGGCGGAGTGAGTCTTAATTTGTGAGTGTTTGTAAATGGCTTTGAAGATAGCGGAGGTTATTTAAGTGCTAAGTATTATTATTATTCATTGTGGTTTTAAGCACTGTTTCTCCTTCCCATTGTCAGGCTACAAAACAATGAGGGACCTGGTAAAAGAGCCTCTGGAAGTATCCAAACGTCAATAAATTAGGTAATTTTGGCCTGAGTTCTGTGATGGTATCTGCAAACCTAGCATTAGCTTTGCAGCCTTTTTGCGTGGGTTGGTGGTTGCCTAATTTGCCCTTAAACTTGCCAGCAGCAGACCCTGACATACGTTTGGCACACACAGGTGATACAAGCACTCTTTGGACAGACCTGTGTTGTTGACATCATGCTTTACTGTGTGCTTTTTGAGATGCAAATTAGGTTCTGGAGGAGCCCCTGATCCTTTCATCGTTGATGATTAATGGAAGAGAATTAACATTTGTTGAGCCTTCCTGTGTGTCAGACACTTTTACAAACATGATCTCATTTATTCTCACAACAATCTAGTGAAGTAGGTCTGAATGGTTCCATTTTACAGAGAGGAAACAGAGGCTCACAGGAAGTTAAATAATTTGCCCTTGATCATATAACTAGGAAAGAGGTTTAACTAGAATTGAAATTCAGGACTGTCTGGTTCCAAAGGCCATGCTCTTTTATTATATTAAACTACAGGCAACATATTCTACTTTACTCTTCGCCCCAACTGCCCAGTCAAGTTTCCCCAACCCCCTGCTAAAAATCTCTTCAGTGCCTTTCCATAGCTTTCAATGGAATAAAGACCACGCTTCTACAATAGCCCTGCACAATCTCTCTCTGGCTCCCTCTCCAGCTTCATTCAACCCCATGTTTGTTTATTTCAGCTACTTGAACATGATAACACTTCCTACTTCTGCGTTTTTGCACAAACTGCATGCAAAAGCTTATCTTTCCCTTTTTCTTCAGCTGATGCTTGCTAGGCCTTTACACGTCATTTTCTGGGGATGACTTCTTTGAAAAGGCAGACCAATAGTTCTCCAAGTGTGGTTCCTGGTCCAACAGAGAGTAGCATCACCTGGGAGCTTATGAGAAATGCAATTCTCAGGCCTCACCCCATACCTCCTGAATCAGAAACTGGGCAAGTTTGAAAATTACCAGGGTTTTTTCAACCTAGACACTATTGACATTGTGGAGTGTTTAGCAGCATGCTAGCTCTTACCTACTGAAGGTCACTAATACTCTCGTTCCTGCCCTCACCTTCCTCCAAGTTGTGACAACCAAAAATGTCTTCAGACATTGCCTAATATCCCCTTGGAGGGTAAAACTGTCCCTGGTTGAAAAAAATCACTGCTTTAGGCTGAGGTATGTCTCCCTGTGAGACACTCCTATAGCATTCTGGACAGTTGAGGTTAATTAATTAGTAACTTATTGGAATAATTTGTTTAAAGCATGTCTCCACTGTCATAATCCAGCAGCTAACACGCTACCGAACACCCAAGTTGGTTCTCAGGAAATACCATTGTACCAAGTGACACGGTCAACTTGCACCATTACCTCCTCAAGCCCAACCCTATATCTGAATTCTGGGGAGGAGACAGGACTTAAGGCTAAAGTGGGATCACAGGCAAGTGGGATCCTTGAGATTCTTCACAATTTAAAGGTAAGTCTCCTCCATCAGAACCCTGGGAGCAAAGGGGCTCTTTCATGCCCAGCTCAACAGGATCTAAGCACTGCTTTTTAAAAAGTTTAGTGGCAGAGAATATGATTAAATGCAGGAGAAAGAAAAAAGAGTCATTTTAGGATGTTGCAGAAGGCCCTGACCAAGATAGGCTCAGTGTCGCTGCCACCGAAAGAGAAACAAAACCTCATTCTGCCCGCAAGAGCAATAAGGAGATTGCTGGCTACGAGACCTGACTCAGCTTGCCTTCTAGTAGCTTGTCTTTTTATCGGTGGTACAGTCACCTTAAAGAGGAGCGGGAGAGGCAGATTCTGGTCCTTTTGCCGCCATATACTTCCTCAGCCTGAGAAGTCATTTCTCGATCCAGGGTAAAGGAGAGCTGCAGAGTTGAGGAAGAATGGAATTCTTGCTTGTGTTCCTTTCTAAATGGATGCTCAGTGTCATCATCCTTGCTCCATATGAAGTGGTTGTGGACCTGAGACACCTGATTGGCTACATGGACATCCTGTCCCTCCTAGGGCTCACACTGCTTCTGGGAATGAGGCCCGCCCAGTTTCATAGGAGGTATTGCAGTCGCCTGGCTAATATCAGGCTTCATGTGACCTACATGATTGTTACAATTTGAGAGTTGCAGTCAAGGTATGGGAAGGTATAGACCTAAGAGGTAATTTTTTTTTAAAGTTATACATATAATATATCTTTTCTTTTTTCTCAAAGAAAATGTTAATTTTTTTTGAAGAAATTTTGAAAAGATGAAGGAAAGTGGAAAAAAAATAGGATTTTTTTCTATTTCAAAATGTTCATTCCTATTTCATTTTTTTGTTACCAGACTCTACCAACAATTTTCCTTTCCTGCTTTTTCACTTAACATTATCTTTTAAGCCTGTCTCCAAGTTTTTGTAAAATGACGTCATTTTCAAAGTGATCCTGGCATTCAATTTCCATTCATTCCCAAATGTAATGCCATTAAAATGCCCCAAACTTAGAAACAGGAATACAATATTCTAGCCGCTCAGAAAGCACAAACTAAAATATTCATTTAAAGCTAAAGACTGGGGTCTCCATATCTTTGACACTAAGAGCTCTAAATATTCAGTAGTTACAAGTTTACTGATTCACGACGGGTAATAAGTTGCATAGGACCAAAACTACAGCATAATTTCAAGTATCTTCATTATAGTCTATATGCCAAATTGATTGAAACTATCCCATTGTTGGCATTTGCTGTCATAAATAGCTTTGCAACAAACATCTTTTTTTTTTTTTTTTTTTTGCGGTATGCGGGCCTCTCACTGCTGTGGCCTCTCCCGTTGCAGAGCACAGGCTCCGGACGCGCAGGCTCAGCGGCCATGGCTCACGGGCCCAGCCGCTCTGCGGCATGTGGGATCTTCCCAGACCGGGGCACGAACCCGCGTCCCCTGCATCGGCAGGCGGACTCTCAACCACTGTGCCACCAGGGAAGCCCAACAAACATCTTATATATGACTTCTTCCCCCGAAATTAAGAGCATTTCCTTTGAAATGAGGTTAGAAATTCAATCATTGGTTTGAAAGATATGAATGCATCTAACCTTGACAAAATTTCCAAAAAAACTACCTTCCAAATTGTACTTCCATTAGTGATGTTTGAGTGCATTTATTTCATTTACTCTAATCAATATCAGTTGATACTGATAGGGAGACTGAGCCTCAGTATTTGCATTTCTTGGATGATGGCTCAGATTGAAGGGGATAAGTTAGTATGAGTATTTGGTTTTTCACAGACATGCATGACACTGGAGCACAACCCGTTCGTCTTTCACTCTGCACCCCTCCAACATCAAGAACATCAGTTTATCTTCGATTAGAGTTAAGGTGTTTTTCTGCCAGAGACTTTTTTCAAGCTTATAGTCATGAAATCTGTTTTAGAAACTGGTTAAATGAGTGCTTTCCTTCCCATCCCACTCTTGAAATAAATTCAGATTCCCAAAAGAACTGGATCTCTTCTTGCAGGAGTGAAAGATAATTTGTTGGCATGTATATTTTCTTATAGAACCAAATTACTGAGGGGAGTTGTAACCTGGTTTCAAATACTTTTGGGTTTCTTCACTCAGAGCTACTTTTTGTCATTGCAATTAGAGCAGGGGAGACTGATTTTCAAAGCCAAGTGTAGTTGTCCAGTGAACAAATGATGGAGAAAACACCGACACAGAGGGGAACTACTTCTTTCCCTTCCTTTCCTTTTTTCTCTCCCTCCCTTCCTCCCTCCTCACTTCCTTTCTCTCTCTCTCCCTTTTCCTTCCTTCCTTCCTTCCTTTCTTTCTTCCTTCCTTCCTTTCCCTCAGCTTCTATTTAATCTCAGGTGGACTATATGTAAATAGGAATTCATTAGTATAATGAATACTACAATATCGCTATTAATAACCATGGCTTATTAACTGGTTAGGGTAACCCCCCAATTAACTAGCTTGAATGAAGAATGTACCTTTTGGTAAATTAAAATTTCAAAGTAATTAGGGATATTTCGATGATTTTTTTCTCCTTCAACTCTTGATGCTGAAACTCTTTTTCTTCCTTAAAATACATCTTTGTTTTCATTTCTTAGGAGTTTTCCCATCATGGTGATGAAATTTTTTTAGAGAAAAAAAAACCTTATAAGATCTTTATTCTACACAGGGATCTTGTGTAGGACTGAAAATGTAGTTATTAGAGACTAGGTCTCACTTCTGTAGCCTCCAGGGTATACTCTGGAAACTGCAATTTTGTTGTTATTGTGATGTTAACTTATTTTCCTATTGTCATGGAGACTGTCTAGCAATAAGACTCACCTGTTTCCTCTTCTTCCTGGACACACAGCCTACATTTCCCAACTTCCCTTGTATAAGGTGTGGTCATGTGACTGAACTCTAAGCAACAGAGTGTGATCAGAAGTGATATGTCTCACTTCCTGCTCCAGCACATAAGGATTTCTCATGGTCCCTTCCATGCTCTTCCCTGTTGACCAGCCTGGTGCAGACACAGATGAGCCATTAACCTGGGGAGCCCCATGTTGAAGATGATGGAGCCATGAGATGGAGGAACCTGTTTCCTGGAATCAGGAAGAGGACCACGGCTGATCGATGCCACCCATTTTGGCTTTTACATTTGTGAAGATTTCTACTGTTTGGGACAATACACATTCTTGAAATCTGTTTATAATAGCAGATAATGATACTTTAATTAATGTTATCACTTATTAATGTTATCACTAAAAGGAAGATCAAAACCTAAATTTCAATTAACTCATGTTTATGATGAGTTGATTTCCAGGGGATTAAAATTTTCTTACAATCACTGCCTAGAGTTGTCTCTCAGATTGTAGAGTCAGTCAGTGCCCATGCAGGGGGAGAGATGGAGGTTCAGTAAGGTGGGATCAAGGGCTTCCAAAGTTCTTATGGCCTTTCCCAAGCCATTCCCCAGCCAGAGAACTAATGCCTGGAATGGAAAGGAATGAATATCACCTCTGTTTTTGACCTTTATCTCTGTCAAAATGTAAACCCTCCATATCACGTTAAGCTCTTATTTATTATTTAAACTGTTGTGTGCAAGAAGGGTCTAAAGAACAGACAAAACTAATACTGGCCTCTAGATAACATCCATGAAGTGCATTGAGATCCTGGATAAAATTCAGTGTCTTGTTCCTGAATTAAAAATAAAAAAGTATTCTGAAAAAAGGACTGCCTTTAAGTAGAGAATTGTAAGGTCGGAGGCACAATTCTTCTCCTTCCGTTGACTGCACACTATGTTCTCTGGATGTATCAGCAGTGTATGTATAAATCATCCCTTTGGCCTTTGGGAGCACAATTTTGGGGATTTGAGTCAATAATGTAGTCAGCTACCAATTTCTGTCTTTTAGTGTAGGGGTTTGGTTGGGGTGGGTAGAAGGCAAGGATCCAGGGATTTAGGAAAGAGAAATAGACCTTGCCTTATTTCTTTGAACACAAGAACTCAGCAGAGCAATGAATGACATCCTAAATGCACAATGGAGATTCTTCTGCAACAGATTGTTGCTAAATAGCTCTCTGGGTTTTTTTGTTGTTTTTTTTTGTTTGTTTGTTTTGTTCTGTTGTGTCTGAGCTGATGAGGTGCTCTCTGCCCTGGGTGAGTTACTTCTTTCATCTCTGTGGATTGATTCTCTTGTAGCTCCTAAAACATTCATGCCTTTCATAAATATTTTTTGACTGAAGGTTGTATATATTTAACTGGGGCTCATAAATATGCCTTTAAGTTTCTTTTTCTTCAGTGTTCTGATTCTTCTTGATATTTTTGATTTCCCGTCACCCTTCTGAGCTCCTAAGTTAAGGTAAGTTTGCATATATACTCATATATTTCATAGATGTACTTCTTTATCAGAAGGAGCCCTGAGCTGGAGTTAGGAGGCCTTGATTCAAATAATTGCCACTAACTACACTTGTGATGGGTCAGGGTAATTCCCCATCTACATGATGAGAGTTGCAGAAGTGTGGGAGACTGTGTTCTCCATGAAATGCCTGCATAGTGCCCAAGAAATGGGGGTCCATTTTCCATAGCATGTGTTCCAGGTACAATATGCTGTGATCAAGGGATGTAACCTGTCCCTTATTGCACTTCATTCCTGAATCTTTTTCCTCCATTCTCTTCTCCATTTTTTTCTCCTTCCTCTTTCTCTTGCTATCTTGGAGAGATCACTCAGTGGTAGAGCCAGGATGATCGATATGCCAGGGCAGCTGAACTGTCAGCTCATCAGGAATTGCCCAGATTGTGGACCATTCATTACATCACTGGACATCTACTGAGTATCTAAAATTTGCCAGGTACTACGCTCAGTAGGTGCTTTTTAAACCTAATTTTTACCGTGCTATTTTCCTTATCATACAAAAATACAAAAAACACAGGTATATTGAGTCTTTTCTGAAAATACCAAAAAAGAGATAATAAGAAGAAATCATTTATAGTCCCACTTTCTAGAGTTTACCCCTATGAATCGTTGAATGTATGTTTTTTCTACGGTTTCTGCTATGTAAGAATACAGTTTTAAAAAGGGAGTTAATATGAAATTACATTGTACATCTTGATTTTTCACATTAATTTTTCACAGTAATAATCCATTGACTTCATTTCACTTCCTCTTTACTTCTGGCTGTTGGATTGGAAGAGGTGATCTTTCCTGTGTGTGATGTAAATTCACTTCAGGATGTGCATAGCAGAAAAACACTACCACTACAAGAGTCCACTCCAATGGACTATAAACTCCAATGTGGCAAAAAGGAGATGAAGGCATAGATGATGTCCCAAAAGGCCCTTTTACTATAAATGATTTCCTGGAAACATCATGGTCAAGTCAAAATCTTTTTGTGAGTGAGAAGAAAATTACAAGACTGAGCCGATTCAAGAGTGAAACTCATCTGTGTCAATGTGTGTTGGCCCAAGTAGGACACACATGCAAACGTACTGCCCTTTTACTAACAGATCATTGTTTCAGGTGCAAAATAAACAGCTGAAGGATTTCTCAAATGTTCTTCCTCAATAAGATTAAGAACTAGCCTGCTCATACAAAATACTCTAGTCCAGTCCTGATCTAGCAGACATTATTATTATTATTTACAATTAATGTGCCATGTACTGTGAATTATTTATTATTATTATTTTTTTTTTGCGGCACGCAGGCCTCTCACTGTTGTGGCCTCTCCTGTTGCGGAGCACAGGCTCCGGACGTGCAGGCTCAGCGGCCACGGCTCACGGGCCCAGCCGCTCCGCGGCACGTGGGATCTTCCCGGACCGGGGCACGAACCCACGTCCCCTGCATCGGCAGGCGGACTCTCAACCGCTGCGCCACCAGGGAAGCCCACTGTGAATTATTTAACCATGATTTTACTTAAAAAGTTCTATACAGCAGAAAGTCAAGTTCATAAAGATCAAAGGATTTACCCCAAATCAAATAGCTAGTAAATAACCGGTCCAGGAGGCAAACTAAAGCTGCCTGACTTCAAATCTGGAGTTCTAAGAGTATCACATGCTGCTGCCTCTCCCATGTGAAAAGGACACAAACTATATTGAATGAATAAATGAATCAACGTATAGTATGGATCTTAATAAATGTTAATTGACTGGGAACCACAATTCTCTCACCAAATTTGATTCTCCACACCAAATGAGAGAGTAGATTACATGTAATGAACTTACTGGACAAACTACATTTCCTAGTGTTTGAGACCAGCTGAGGTCTCTTGGGGACAGCCATGAGAGTGAGGGGTAAACCGCTGGAGGCAATGCACTCTCAGCATTGCCTCTGAGTTATCATCACGGCATCAAGCCAGGGAGCCCTCCTTCCCAATCACTGCTGTCCAGCACTCAGCTGAAACCAAGACACCAGGATTTGGTACAGCACTGCTGCTTGGGGCGTCTTGACTCTGTATCTCTGGACCCATTTACTTAACTTAAAAATGACAAGATTGGTTCAAAGATGGCACAATAGGGGTTTTCTGAGGTTCTTTGCCTTTTCCTGACTCCCAGTATAAACAACAAAGAAACAGAGATTATCATACTAAGTGAAGTTAAGTCAAGCAGAGAAAGACAAATATCATATGATGTCACTCACATGTGGAATCTGATTAAAAAAATGATACAAATGAACTTATTCACAAAACAGAAAGACTTACAGATATTGAAAACAAACTTATAGTTACCACAGGGGAAACATTTTGGGGAGGGATAAATCAGGAGTTTGGGATTAATGTATACACACTATTGTATATAAGATAGATAACCAAAAAAGACCTACTGTATAGCACAGGGAACTCAATATTCTGTGATAACCTGTATGAGAAAAGAATCTGAAAAAGAATGAATATATGTATATGTATAACTGAATCACTTTGCTGTACACCTGAAACTAACAAACATTGTAAATCAACTATACTCCGATAAAATTAAAAAAAAAAAAGAATATGAGTAAAGGCTTCAATGAAACTAACAGAGTGCTGGAGGTCAACCTTACAATGGCCAAACATGGTGATGTCTGGGCTAAGGAAAGGAAGGAACATTATATCTTGACCTTGAACAGAATGACAATTACACAAAAAGCAACTGCCAATATTCCAAAAGGCCCATTCCATGAGCTTTTGAATGAGTCACAGAAGTAGGGTCATGGAAAGATCTAAGGAGAGGTGACACATGTCTCTCTGGAGATCAGTTTAACTTCTCAGAATAGTATGAAAGAGAAACCAAGCCAACAAGCCATTTCTATCGTCCACAATCCTCCTGGCCAACTAAGACAGATGATGCATTTCTGTTTTTTCAATACCTACCATAATGTCTTGCTCATAGTAGCTTTAATAATCTAAAGGAATAAAAGGCTTAAGTGTGATAGATAGTGTTGAAGAACCCACAAGAATACCTTAAACTTTTTGCTGGGTTTGAACCTCTGGCTTTAACTTACCATGTAATGCTGTGAGGTTTTTCTGAGTCCCTGTCTAGGAAGCACCGTCAGGGATATGAAATGTGAAGAGTATGAGGTCATTCCTTAGTTCTAACATCCAGAGCCTGTGTTTTTTTCACAGGGTGTCTGAGGTAGCTGATCTCCTGTCTAACCCCCAGTTGTATCTGTAGGCTTTGTAGAGAGTGAACGTAGATACTGAATCCACCTCCTAGTCAACAGGAGAATGAGGGCTGGTGATGCCATCCCCTCTCTGACACCCCACTATGTAACTGTCTTAAAGACCCCGAGGCCCTGGAGGAGGAAGACCTGGTGCAACCCAGGCCTCCCCAGGGCTGAGTCTCATTGAGCCCCTGAGATGACTGTCTCTGAGCCCAGGGATGCCTGGATCACGTTGTCATTAGCTCTAGTGAGATGTTCTAGAAAACCTATGGGAGACAAGATGTCTTTAGGTATTGGCCACTGTGATGATTTCTAGAAAATTGGACACCAGGACCATGGGGGCTTGCTTCTCCTCAATTGATTCTTTTTGCCCATGAGCTGGTGGGAGGATACTCTGCCTCAACTTCATCTCTGGGCATCCTCCAGTCCGTATCCTGACCCCTCATATTCTCTCTTCTGATGGTGGCTTAAGGGACCATTCTTTCCAGGGATCAAAACTTTACAGTAACAATAGCTAACTTTCCTTGACTATTTCCCAGGAGCTCTGAGAAGGGCTTTACATGCATTATAACATTTAACTCTACAAGGAAGATAATTTTTTTTTCTTGGGACAAATGAGACACAGAGGGCCTAAGTAACTTGCCCAAGGTCACAAAGCTAGTGAGCCCTAGAGCTAAGAAATAAATCCAGATCAATCTGGTTTTATAACCTTAACCTGTACTCTCTTTATCCTGAATAACTCTGATGGTGAATCTTCAGGAATTTACATAAGGATTTGGGGGTTCAGCTGTGCCTTCCCAGCACCACTGGAGTCAGGGGACATGACCTTGAACTCTATGTTCTCTTCATAATAAATTAATAAATATGTGATTATAAAATAATAAATATGTGATTTGGAGATTTCTTTCTTCCTTCCTTTCTTTCTTGCTTTGTTTCTTTTCTTTCTTTGTTTCTTTCTTTCTTTCCCCTTCCTTCCTTCCCTCCCTTTTCTTTCGAGTTTCTTTATCTCTAAATCACAGCCAGGGGCATGGTAGGGTCCTCCCATGTGGTTGTTGTGGGAATTAAATGAAAGGATAAATGTGAATAGGGTCCTCCAGAGGGTCAAAATTCAGAGGGGGAGACAAAACCCCAAATAGCTGGTTCTTTAAAACAACAGGCTAATAGCAACACAAAAGGACGCATGTTTCCTGGAACTGACAAGTTTCTCTTTACTGTATTAATGGAGACAGTGACCCTGATCATGTCAGTGGTTTTTAGGGTGCCCTTGGCGATGTGGGGATCTACGGATTGGATATTGCAACTGGACTTTGGCTGTTCAAAGATGACAATGGCTGGGTTGCCTGGAAGAAGTCTTTCTGCATTGCCCATGAGGTTGAACTTCTTATCTAATGTGATCAAAACTTGGGAGGAAAGCACTTGCTGGATTTGCATATTAGTGGATACCCAAAAGACAAAGAACAATGTTTATTACATAGTGGGTTAGGGAAAATGATTGGAGGAGGATGAAAGAGAAAGGAAGATCTAGGAAGAAAGAGGAGAGAGAAAAGACTATGGAGGGACTGAAAGAAGAGAAAAAAATTTGAGACAAGAGGAAATGACTGAAGGAAAGTCTGAAAATATATAAAAGGGAGAGAGATAGAAAGGGAGGGAGAGAGAAAGAGAGAGGAGAGGGAGAAGGGGGGAAGAAAGAAAAAGGGAGAGGTTAGAAGAGAGGGAAAAGGGAGGGAAATGAGAAGGGAGGGACACTGAGAAAGAAGAAAAGGGAGATAATGAAAAGATACCATTTTAAAGAAACTATTGTGTGCTAAACACTATACTAACTGCTAGATGGGGGGATGTTCTTTAGCCGTGGTGGAGCCTTCCTGAAGTCCCAGAAGGTTACAACTGAACAGAGGTACAGAATCCTTATCTTGCTCTTAACACCTTGGACCTTGAACTTCATGCTGACCCCAACTTTATGCGTATTCAGGTGATTCATTTCTGAACCCAAATGTTTGAAGAGCATTGAATCTACTGAATTCTCCTTTATCAACTCTCTCCCTTTCCTCTTCATTACTTACTTATTTAATAATATTTATTGAACACTATCTAGGGGCCAGGTTCTATTCTTTTTTTTTTTTTTATTTTTTTATTTATTTATTTATGGCGGTGTTGGGTCTTCGTTTCTGTGCGAGGGCTTTCTCTAATTGTGGCAAGCGGGGGCCACTCTTCATCGCAGTGCGCGGGCCTCTCACTATCGCGGCCTCTCTTGTTGCAGAGCACAGGCTCCAGACGCGCAGGCTCAGTAGTTGTGGCACACGGGCCTAGTTGCTCCGCGGCATGTGGGATCTTCCCAGACCGGGGCTCGAACCCGTGTCCCCTGCATCGGCAGGCAGATTCTCAACCACTGCACCACCAGGGAAGCCCCAGGTTCTATTCTAATTGTTTTAATAACTTCTTCTGAGACTTCTGAGATGTGTTCATTCTTATGTGTGTGTATACCATTATCATCAGCATCAATATCTTCACCATTACCATTATTTCCTCATAATCTTTTATGTGCAATCCTCCCCTGAGACTTTGCAAATGATCTTCACGTCAGTTATCACATTGTGTGCTCCCAGTACTCCTGAGGAGACAGAGGTTACTCTCTCCGCCCTGAAGATAGGAGAACTAAGGCTCAGAGAAGGTAAATGACTTACTCCTGGCCACGTCAGTCATCAGTAACAGACCTGAGACTGTAACTTATCCTGACTCCTCATCCAGGGCTCTTCCCACTGTAAGCCTGGGAGGTCAGTGCTGCTAATGTAAACTGAAAAGGGTAAATACTGTATACCGCTAAGAGATGATAGTGCATAGTGGTTGAGAGCAGACCTGCCTTCAAATCTCCATCACTTCTTAGCCGTTTGACCTTGGACGATCACCTATCATCCCTGAGTCTCAGTTTGCTCACGCGCACCTCGGGAGTTCTAATAATATCAACCTTACTGGATTGCTGGAAGGATTCACTAAGGTAATACGTGGAAAGTGCTCGCACGAGTGCCTGATACAGAATAGGTGCTCAATAAAACTTAGTAATTATTGTTGTGGACACTGTCACTCTTTGTTTTGGACAACGAGGTGTGGCAGAGAGGGTAGCTCAGGGCACACACATGGTGGTGTCCTCAAGGACCCCACTGACTGAAGACTCCTTTGCCTGACACTCACCCTACTGGGCACCGACCACGAGCTCTAAGGATAGCCATTGCTTATGCCAGCCAAGGGGCATTAGCTGCCACTTGACATTGTGTAATGGGGCTTCACCCATGCCAGTTACAACTTCCCGGGCTCATGTGCCATTAGGTCAGCACTCTTGAAGGTCTTTTCTTTCCCGAGGACCTGGGATTCAGCAGCCCAGGGGAAATGGCCCAAACGTAACGTGCACGTTTGTGTGCTAGGTGAAAACATGCTGGAGATGCAGTTGGTCAAGGAGAAAGAAGAAAGAAAGCAGGGTGGGTGGAGACCTCAGGACCACAGGATCTTGGCTTTGCAAATCAACTAATTATCTCTGTCTCTTGAGAAAGCCTAACCTTTATGAAATTGGCCTTTCTGGGACCTTAGTATGACATTGGACCGGACCAAGGATTTGGGGTCATACAGATAAGGACCTTATATACAAATAGAATTTAATTTGTAAAACTACCTTTTGGGATGTCAGTTATTACCTCTATTTTATAAATAAAGACACTGAGGCTCACAGTGGCCATCTTGAGATGGTTTGAACCTGATTTCCCCTTCTCCCTCCCCCCAGGGTGATTATCCAGTCACATGCCAGACTTACCATCTATATGATGAAAAGGCCAAAATCTTTATTCCCAGCCTTGTCCTATCCTTTGAACTGTGGATTGATTCCTGCATATAAATGCCTACTTGACATTCCTACATTGATGTCTAATAACCATCTCTAACCCATTCTGCCCAAACTGAACCCTTCACTTCCCTTCCCAATGGCCCCAAAACTGGCTCTTCACTCAACTTCCACATTTTATTGATTGACACCACCACATATCCAGTTCCTTAGGCCCAAACCTAGGGATCTTCCTGGATTTGACAAATTCTCTTCTCCTCCCCACATCCACCCTGTCAGTGAGACCTCTTACCTCTACCTTGAAAACATTTTTCAGACCTTTCTGCTTTGCTCCAAATAAACCCAAACACCCTAGTCCATGCTCCAAGCTCACCCACCTTCACCGCTGTAATATCTTCCTAACTGGTTTCCACCTTCCTTTGGCCCCTATAATCCATTCTCTACACAGTTGTCAAGTAGATGCTTTCCCCAGTAAAAATAAGCCCCTTCTCTGGACTGCTTACTTCTTACCTCAAATGGCTTCTACAGCACTTCGAGTCAAATTCAAGCTCCTCATACCATGTCTACAAGCTCCTTTCTGATCTGGTTCCTGGAGTTCATCACCTACTATACTCTCCATGACGCACTGTGGTCCAGCCAAACTGGTTTTTTCTGTGTTCCTCAAATACCCCAAACTTTCTTCAGTATTAGGGTCTTTGCACTAGCTGTTCCCTCCCCCTGGCTCCCTTTGGCCTCAGACCTTCACATTGAGGGCCCCTTCTTTCTGTTCTTTCCCAGGTCAAGCATCACTTTCTCAGGGCCAACCCTGACCACCCAGCCTATTATACACCTTCTACCCAAATAGCTTTTTTTCATGTTACTCTATTTATATCTGTCCAAGGATGTGTCTCAATTTGGTATCATCTTATTTATTGGTTTCACATTTATCACCCATCTCTCCCAACTAGAATGTGAATTCCAGGGGAGCAAGGATTGTGCCTCTTCTAGTTCACTGCCATGTCTACATTGCCGGGCACGTGGTCTGACACAGGATAAGTGCTCAATAAATGTTTGTTGATTGAATGAGTGACTGTCATTCTAAAGCTTCTGTGATTGCTTCAGGTGAGTACTAATCGGGGGGGAGGCAAATGGGTGTATAAATGTGGCCCCAAATATTGTCCCAAACACAAAGTAACATTTAAAAGAAGTTTTATTTGTGTAGGAGCACTTTGGAAGAAACCAAATAAAATCCCAAAGCTGTCTCTCTCAGTGTTCTTACTTCTGTCTTGTACACCTTGGCAGAGATGACAAAACAAAATGCAACTTCAAAACAAGACAAGTGTGGGTCTCTCCGTGTGGTTTTTCTTGGGTGGGGAGCTCTGAGAGGGCAGGGCCAGGCTCCCGCCTGACAGCTGGTCCCGCTCACTCCTCCCTGCCCGCATCTCTGCGGAGGCACCTCCATCCAGCCTTCTGCCCCAGCAGCCCCTCTTCTCTGTGTGCCCTGGCTTGTCCTTCTTCCTTGTCCAAGTCTGATCCATCTCCACCTGGGTTGTACTTTACCCTCATCCCAGTGGCCAGGTGAGCAGAATTAACAGCTCTGGGTTAAAATCCTGGCTTGTCTACTTACTCGATGTGTCATCTCGAGTAAACAGTTTACCTTTTCTGAACCCCAGTGTTCCCATGTATGGAAAGGGGATAAATCAGTATCTATCTCACCCAGCACTTGTAAGGAATAAATGACCTTGTCCTTGTGATGTGCTGCCTATAGTGCTTTGGGTGTGCTAACGGTGCTTGTAAGACTTAACTCTCATGTTTCTTCTGCACTGACCCTAAAAGATGACATCTTCACAAATAACTTGGTTCTTGGAAATGCAACTTTTGGATTTGAAACTTAAATGTTTTTATTCTAAATTGCCAGCTGTGTGATGTGTGTGGGTCCTTCTTCTGTGCCAAGAAGTGGGTTTCATGAGAGCGAAACCATATGACACAGAAGTAAAGAACACTCTTCACCTTCCTTCTTAGAATGCGTCTGAATCCAGACTAATAATAACTCCTGGCGTTTGTAGAGTGCTTTATATTTTGCTGTTGCTACTACTATTATTACTACCACTACCACTGCTAGTACTACTAGTACCGCTATTACTATTTCATGACTACTTTTGCTATTGCTCTTACTGCTTTTGCTACTACTGCTATTACTAACACTAGTTAACATTTATTGAACGCTTGCTGTGTGACAGGCAGTATTCTATAAACTTTACATTTGTTACCTCACTTGATAAACACAATAGCCAGTGGAGAAGGCAGTGTACATGGTGCTTAGAAATGCACACTGGAAGTCAGACTTCCCGGCTTCAAATCTTGGCTCCAATGATTACTTAGCTGTGTGATTCTAAGAAAGTTACCTAACCTCTCTGTGACTCAATTATCTTAAAATAGGGATTAATAATAGAATACAATCAATGAGATAACACAAGTAAAACGTTTTGATAAGCTCTGAACAGTGCCTGGTATTTAATGAACACTCAAGTTACTGTTGATATTAAAAACAATTTTTAGTGTATTTAGAGGTCAGTTATCACCCTACTATCCCATCCTCACCTCTGCCCCGTCGCACTATGCTTTCTGCTCACCTAATGAATATCATAAAGGATTGTAATAGTCTTTTTCTCCTTGAATTCTCCTTCCGGCCTAGACACGTCTTTAGAGCAGAGGAATAAGCTTTGTTCACTGTTGTATCCACGTCTCCTAGCATAGACCTGGCACGTCCTGTTTTTAATAGACACTTGTTGAATGGACAAAGGACTGAATTTCTGAGTGTGTGTTGTGAACCCAATCTTATGCTAACTTGTTATAATATTGAATGCACAAAACAACTCCGTAAGTTCGAAGACATTCCTTCCCTCGTTCCTTCCTTTTTTTCTTTCTTCAAGAGTGACAAAGGTCTTACTTTCCCCATTTTATAGATGAGAAGACCGAGACCCATGATTAAGTAATGTGGCCAAAGTCAAAGAGTTTCTGTATCAAAAACCCTGAATCTACAGCTTTGGACTCTACATTCCTCAATCCATAATATAGATTGAACGTACTGGATAGACTGGATTGCAATT
This sequence comes from Neophocaena asiaeorientalis asiaeorientalis, assembly GCF_003031525.2. NCBI lineage: Eukaryota > Metazoa > Chordata > Mammalia > Artiodactyla > Phocoenidae > Neophocaena > Neophocaena asiaeorientalis. Next base: position 11,823,770 of record NW_020172779.1, read on the forward strand.
TGGGGGACTCAGTGAATATTCTTGAATGATGAGGCTTACCTAAGAATAGCATCTTGGCATCACTGAAAAGAAAAAGCATATAGAATCCTTCCGAGGGCCTCTGAGCGTGTCCATCAATTTGAATCTGTCACTAACCTTGTCTATGTGATAAGAAAATACCCGAGTCCATGTGTTTTGGCTCTTGGCTGCCAACTGAGTTGACTGCATGGCTGATTCACGTCAATGTAGGGAAATTGCCTGTTAATCTTTTATTACCATGTTCTTTTTTTTTATTTTTTTTTGCTGTATGCAGGCCTCTCACTGTTGTGGCCTCTCCCGTTGCGGAGCACAGGCTCCGGACGCGCAGGCTCAGAGGCCATGGCTCATGGGCCCAGCCACTCCACGGCATGTGGGATCTTCCCGGACCGGGGCATGAACCCACGTCTCCTGCATCGGCAGGCGGACACTCAACCACTGCGCCACCAGGGAAGCCCTATTACCATGTTCTTGTTCAAAGAACACTGTGTCTAATTTGCCTGTAGTGTATGGACTCAGTAATTGAAAGAATATAACGTATTTTTTCTAGCTGGAGAACAATCTCCTGGTTTAAATATTTAAAAGATTAAATACACATAACACTCATATCTTCATTATTTATATTGGTGATAAAATAAACCACATAGTAGAAACCATATAGTAGAAAATTTTGAAAAGTTTGAAAAGAAAAAAGAATCACCCTTAATTCCATGACTTTAGCCCCATTACTCTTAGCACATTGATGATTTTTCTTCTATAAATCTTCCTACTTATTTTCACATTTTCATTATAATAGTATTTGTAAAACAGTTTCCCTCCCTTCCCTTAGCATTTTAACAGAATATTTTTCCTTATTATTATAATACAGTAACAATGACCATAACAGTTAATATTGATAGTTAAATACTATTCTCATTGTTAATTTTCCACTTCTCACTAAAAAAATGGCTTATTAGATCTAATTTTGATTTGCGGAGCCAACGGTGAAGAGATATGGAAATGAAGATTTTTCTTTGCCATTGGTCAGAACTCATAATATTGCCCCATCGTTAGGCCTTGGGATTTCACGATCTTCACTTTTTGCAGATGAAAACAGTTACAAAGTCATAGCATCTTTGTGGAGGGACCCAAGAGATCATCTGGTTCAATTACCTTGTTTAGTAGATGAGGATATTGAGGCCTACTAATCTATGTGATGGTGGACCCAGGTGAGAACTTGTGTGTCATTTTTAGGAAAAGCAACAAGATCAGTGTAGCTAGACTGTAGTTGACAAGGGAGAGATGGCAAGGATATAAGGACAGAGGGAAAGTGTGTGTGTGTGTGTGTGTGTGTGTGTGTGTGTGTGTGTGTGTTCATGAGCTCATGTAGGGCCTTACAGTTACTAGCAAGGACTTGGGCTTTTACTCTGTTGAGATGGAGAGCCATCATCACCACTCAGGTTATTGTGAGGATAGAATGTAGGGGACCAGAATGGAAGCAGGGAGATCATTGAAGGCAATGCAGAAATATAGGCAAGTGATGATGGTGGCTCAGGCCAGGGTGGTAGCAGAACTGTGGCCAGAAGTGCTCCTTTTCTGCATCTATTTTATAGGTTGAGATGACAGTGTAACATTTGACAGTAGATGAGATAATAATAGAGATAGATGGACTGAATGTGGAGTATGAGAGAGAGTGAGTAGTCAGGGGTTGACTCCAAGTTCCTTCAGCTTAAAACAACTGAATGCCTGATGTTTCCATTAACTGAGGCTGAAAGAAACTTTGGGAGGAACAGATCAGGGATGCAGACAGGAGGCAAGGAGAGGCCCAAATCAGTACTTCTAGAATCATTCAATTGGGACTATGTTAAGTTTGAGATGTTTATCAGACCTTTTTGAGTGGGGTGTGTCAAGCCAGAAGTTGGATATATAAGTCTAGTGTGCAGGAGAGAGGTATAGGGATATAAATTTGGAGGTTTTGAGCATTGAACGGTGTTAAAAGCCGTGAGATTAAATGGGTGAGAGTAGATTAGTAAAAGGACCAAAGACTCCTCTTTGGAGAGATGAGAAGGAGCCTGTAGAAAAGACGGAAGAGTAGTGTCCAATGATGTGGTTAACGGCTACCTACCACTTCACTGTATGGAGGAAATACAATTACTTAGCCATTCCCCTGGGGAAAGGCACTGAGTTGCTATTTCTATCAGCGCTTTAAGATTTCTACTACCCACATTTTAACAATGCTTTCTTATATTTCCCTGGTCTTTCACACAGACATCAGCTCTGTTAGTACCCGGTGGTCTGATGCCCTAATCGAAGCCCTGGGAATACCTCATTAGACCTTTGATGGACTCAGTATTTTGTAAAATGTTTTATAATTAGCGTTGAACTGAGCTAAAGCTAACCTTTACACTGTCTCTGAGGAGAGAGATATTCATTCAATTCACTCCAATCATCCTTATTCATTGTATAAATTAGCTGTAGGTTAGCTGTAAATTAGTTAATCTATACTGGGTAATGAATAGTATAAGCAGTGCTGGCAGTGAGAATAATCTACTTACAGGAATGAACTGCTTACAAAGGCTTTCAGTCATTCACTTTTTTGCCTACAAGGACAGAGACTCTGGTACTATGGTTTTAACCATTGTCTGCCGTGGAGCTGACTTCATACTGACTTGCAGAAACTACAAGGCAAAAGGGGAGGCAAAATCACAGGCTCTGGGATCATCCAGGCCCATGTTAGGATCCTGAGGCCTACTCTCTGGCGGTGTGGCCTTGGGAGAAGCACCTTCTTATAATTCTTTATAATGAGAGCGTAATACGGATAACTACTTTAGAGACCTGTAAGAATTAAATGAAGTATAGCCTATAAAATACACGGCTCAGAGTAAGTACTCAACAAAGATGAATTCCTTAACTTTTCCTGTGAGTTTCATCTTCAAAGCCCAGCTAAAATGGTATCTCCTCTAAAATAGGAAATTGATTACTCCCAACTACAGTAATTGCTCCATCCTGGAAGCTCATACAGCCTGCAGTTTTCCTCCATTTTGTGTTACTTCACTCTATCTTAAAATGAAGTTAGGTATTTGAATGCCTTTCACCCAGCCAGGGAAGACCTTAGGTCTCTTTCACGAGTGTATTCTCTCCTACCCGCTAGAGTGGTATAGCACATATTGTGTGCTCAATATTCTAATCTAGTATATATTCTATCCAGGGAATTTCAGCGTGAATCTGTTTAATTAGTGAGGTAGCTGAGGTCCCCATGTGCACTTGAAGGGAATACAATGGCATTTTTTTGAAAACACTTCAAATTCATGATCTGCCCTTCCCTCTCTATTAGCCTGAATTAAGGAGGTTAACTTGAGAATATTTAATGGGATTTCCTTTCTTCGATCAGTGTTCCTGTATCTTGGGTAATTTAAAAGCACCACCATCTAAACTGAGAACAAACCACAGTCGCTGCTTAGAAAGAATAACGTGATTTTAACTTTTCACTAGGCTCGGATTCTTTAAATTTTTTTCCTTTTCTTTCTTTGATTAAACGACTCCTCCATCCCACACCATCTCCTTCTCCTGCCACACATACCTGCATTTGACAGCAATCAATCACTTACTAGGCTTACTTGTTTAGTGATTGATAAACCCTGAAGAAGGTGGTATATGATTGAGCACTAGCTTTTTCAACCTTAAATGCTGTTTCTTTATTAGTTTTGGGGTCAGAAAAAAATCTGCCTTGCAAGAGAAAGATCTGTGATACAGTTTTAATTAATATGGCGATTATGCTTGTATGCATAGATTTGGACTAGGATAAAATAATTCAAGTTCGTACGTGTTCACATGGGGCTATTCTTGTGTACTGGGCTAAGAAGTATGTAAAATAAGTAAATAATCACTGACTATGTATCAGAAATTCAAAGCTACCACTTATTGAGATTTTGCTGTGTGCCACGTGTGGGAATGAAAGGAGTCTTACAGAGGTAATTTAACTAGTCCAACCAAGGTCACTTAGCTCATAAATGGTGGAGTTGCCTTTTTAATACCCATTTGCTCATTCCAAAGTCTGTGTTCCTGCCCACCATCGAGGACTTATTTTGTAAAAAAGATTCAAAGATGAAACAGCACAGATATTGTCCTTCAGGAGCTCTCAGTGTAGCAGGGGTCATAAAGTAGATGAAAAAAAAAAACCCTATTAATATAAAGGAGACAGTGGCATCTTAAGAAAGATCAAGAAAAATGCTGTGGATGTTCAGAGTAAAGGGAGATGGTTTCTAACTGCTAACTTCTTTGGTTTCAACCAAGCCATCACCTCCTCCAGGAAGGCATTCCTGATTGGCTAATGCCCCTCCTCTGTGCTGTCGCCCACAGCCCTGTACTTATCTTGGCAGAATACTTACTGCAGTAAAGGCTGAACTGAATGGAAAGTTGACATACAGTGGATACTAAATGAATGGAAAGAATGAGGGAAGGATTTGCATGTGTAGAGATGAGACTGGCGGCCTGGAGAACATGCCCAACAGAAGGACTAGATTAAACAGGAGCACAGAGCTTGGCAAATGCTGGGCTTCCATGAAGAACAGTGGACCATGGTTTTGTTTGTCAAGTCAGTTTCACGACGGGCAGCAATGAGAAAAAGACTTGACTTGTCGGCTGGAATCGGACATAAAGAACCTGAAATTCCAGGCCAAAGGATTTACATTTTTTCTTCTCAAATAAACAGGGCTGATTATAACATCACACTTTGCCACTAGGCACTGCCATACAACACAGGAGCTACTTTAACGCTGAGTTACCTTCAATTTCTTTAAAATGAATGGAGCTCCATTTGATTAAATTTTTGTGTTCCTACTTTGCAAAATAAACTTGCCTAAATCAGCGGATCGTTTTAAAAGTGGGATGAGTAGACTAAGAAGACACTGGGGACAAAACACTTTATTTTACTACGAAATCTCTAGGCACCAGAAGTCAGGATGTCTCTGTAGACAAGGTTTACATTACTGCCAACAGTCTTCCAAGTACACATATAACTTCAAATTGGGGAAGCGGTGAAAATGTAAAGAATTAAGTGTAGGGGGAGAAGGTTCAGGGAAGGTGTTTTCCAGGAGACTTAATTTACCAGGCACGTTAAAAAGAAAACATCACTGTAAAGTGCCAGGAATGGCTTTGTCATTAGGGTACAAAGGACATTCAGCAGATGCCCCGTGGGTTGTGTATGAAGATGTCCCCCAAGGGCTCGGAAAGTCCAGATTCATCCTGAAAGAAGACATATTTGTTTCGTTATATGCTTGCTGAGTAAAAATGACCTCTGCAGAACTGTTTTTAGCTGTGTCTTTTGGAGGGGCAGCCCATCGAGTTTGATGGCCCAAACATGTTAGGTTAGGAGTAGAATTGATTTTCCCCAAATATCCTTTTTATCTTCTTGTTCCACAGTTCAGGAGTCTTCAGTGGCTCCCTAAGGTCCACAGTCAAATTCCTTGGAGTGTTACCCCAGAGACCAACATAATATGACCTTGGTCTATTTTTCACATCACCTCTATCCTTTCCCATCATAGCTACAACTAGGCTTTTCTATATATATCCACTAAACGAGATGTCACGTGCCTGCCTCCAGTTTTTCACCCCACGATCAACATACGTACTCCTGCTTCCACTTTCTTATTGCCTGATTAGGGAACACCATCCTTTAAGGCACAGCTTAGGTCTCACGTTTAGAATGTCCTTTCTGAACTGCTGACCCCGCAGTGAACCCTCCTTCCCTTACATGAACAGATGTATTCAGGGTCCTTCCAGCTTTGAGACCCTGAGTTTATGAAGCGCCATCTGTATCACTCCTTTGTCATTCATTTTTATCCTTCCAGGCTGTCATCCTGTAAGTATTTACGTACTGATAGTATTGATTTCAGTTTTAGTTCATCTATTTAACTAGGTCACAATCTCCTTTGTGGGCCAGACTATATGTTGACTTATTTAAGTTACTTAACTTCTCTGTTCTTTTGTTTCCTCATCTTAATAATGGGGATACTAATAGAAACTACATTGTAGGGTTGTTGTGAAGATTAAATGAAGAAAAATGAAACAGTGCTTAGAAGAGAACCCTGATTAGGGAATACGCTTAATTCACTATTATTAGTAGTTTTATGTTTCTTTGCTTCTACTACCCCCAGGACAGTAATAGCATAAATGCTCAGCTTCTGTTTAGAGTGGGGTTTTCCCATATGTCTATTTAACCCATGCAAATTCAGCTACATACTCTTTTGTATATAATTATAATACTGTAAAGTTATATATCTGCATATATTTTACATACATACTGACTACTGTATACATCATATATTTATATGTTTATATTATTGTGGCAGATTAAATATAAAAGAAAATGTATATGGCCCTTTCTGGGCAATTTAAGGGAGTCTCAAGGGTAATTTGAGCTCTATGTAACTTCTATTCGTCATATGAGATTCAGCTCCATTACTATGTGTTAGATGCTCTACACACATTATTTCATGTAATCTTTGTGCCCATTCATTTTACAAAAGAGGAATTTAAGGCTGAAGGAGGCTAATCAACTTGCCCAAGGTCACACAGCTAGCAAAATCAAGATTTTACAACCACAACCATCTGAAACCCAAGCCTTTGGCCATTCATTCCCATCTGCATTGACCTATCTGGGCTGTGGGCAACAGGCATGAGCAGCGGTCAGTGGGCAACAGCAAGGACGGGTAACTGGTCATCTCTGAAAATGTAGTCTTGTCATTTGGCCTCATGGGAGCTTTGTCAGGCCTCCATGACCGAGGGCATCTACAGGAGGCTGGGGATAACTCTAGTCTGATCCTCTGGTTCTCTTAAGGACATCCATCCTTGGTTTGGTACCCAATGGCTGATCGAGACGAGGCTCTGATTTCATCAGCCTGATGTCACTTAGTGCTTCTTTTATTGCTCTCAAGGAGACATCTCCTGACAGCACCTGATGATGTCGTTAGGTGAAAGGTTGCAAAGGATTCTGTTCAGGAATATTTTCAGCCCAAGTATGAGCTCTTGATTTGATTTGACTTGATGGAGTAATTGGAAGAAAGTTGACTCATAGCTCAGGACTTCCCCCAAACACTTCGTTATCCAAATAGAATAGTAACACGTTAGTTGTCGAATTCAACAAACATTCATTCTGTGCTGAGCTCTAGGCATACAAATGTCAACAGGACATGGCCCTTGCATTCAAGGAGCTTATAAACCATCTGTATTCCATAATAAATTCCACATTTACTTTATACTAAGACAGATGGCTAACTGCACTTCTGTATGGTTTGCTCATTGTCTTTAAGTTCAGTTTGTCCATCCATGTTGGCAATGCTTGCCTTGGGTGGAAAGGAAGAGTGATCAAAAATGTGGGGCAGGACATTGCTCACTGAGTGAGGAGTTAAGAGACACAGCTCAGTTTCTAGTTCTGCTTCCTATTTGCTGGGTGATCTGGGAAACATAATTAAATCTCTCCAAGCTTTTCTATCTCTAATGCAGATAATCCTGTTATTTCCCTCATGGCGTTGTTGTATCACCTTTGGCAGTGTTCTTCAGAGTCCTCTATAAGCTGTAAAGCGTTCTTATTTCATATGAAGTTAAATGTATTACATGTTATTGTATTCTGGAAATCTAGAAATCCATCTTTTGTTATCTCTAGTCTTTTTAAATTCACCGGACTATTAAATTAATGAGACTATTCCATCCCCTGACTTTTGGGTAAATGGGAGTTAATGGTCACATTTCCCGTCTTTTAAGAGCCGGCAATTGGTTAAGATCATAGTGATTAAATTCCCTGGAATGGATCAGACACCTAATATAATTATTCTTTCCAAAGAGAATACTTGAGAAAGTTTGAGAAAGGATTTCAGGGCTAGCTTTAGATAAAGAAAGGCAGCAAGCAGGCCTGATGGGACCTATGTGAAAATTCAGTTGTTCAGGAGACCAACCCTAGCGTACCTACCCTCTAGCGTTTGTTGAGGCATCTCTTTTAGACTTTGTCTCTCAGTGTTTAAACTGTAAAAGACTGTAAAGACTGGAACTATCTCTTTGTCATCCTGGTATCCTTGGCAGGTAGTAGGTCCTCAATGAATCTTGCTGGATGATTCAACAAACGAATCCCAGAAACTCCTTATCTTATTGGAGTCAAGGTGCCTTTTAGTGTAAAGCCCTCTGCAAGATTTTTTTTAAACCCTAGAGAAGGTCACATCCCTTCCAAACCAGCTTTTATCTTGAGAGAGCTCATGCAGTTGGGGAGTTGTGTAGACCTGGCTGCTGGGCAACGTGCAAACAGAAAACTCTTATGATGGACGGGAGGGAGATTGCCATCAAGTCCATTGACTTGATAAACCGGTATTTTTACAGAAGCAAATACAAACCGTGGTTACCCAAGCAGATAGATCCTAGGAATCCTTTCCCTGTCTTCAACAAGATTACTTGGGTGAATTCTTTTGTCTTCTTGCAAATATTACTGTGCTCTCTGCTGCTTTCAATTGTGGTTTTCAAATCCGGGGGTCTAAGTCTGGGCCCATGTAGCTCAAGGATGAGTGATTTCCGAGCCTGAGAAGGGGTCTTTCCATAGCTCAGGGTAGCACAGAGTCAGTGTAGCAGCGATTGTGGCATCAGAACTGGATTCTGATCATGGCTCCACCCTTGTAACTTTGGGCAAGTCATGCTGCTCTTCTAAACTTCAGTTTCCATATCTGCAAAGGGGAGTGTTCTCCTGGAAGGGGTTTGGAGAAGATTAACTGTGATAGCCAAAAGGGGTCCTAAAATAAACTGGGTGTATGCTTGGCATCTGATAAAGCTGACTTCCTTCTCCTTCCAGGGAAGTGAGGAAGTTGAGGCAGACAAGAGATGGTGAGATAACCTTTTTTTCGAGAGTGCTAAATAGCTGCTAAAGGAAGAAGCACTGTGCACTAAAGACCACTTTTTTGCACTCTTTTTTTTCCTTTTTTGGATAGAGGCAAGGGTCAGTGTTTTCTCCCTAATAGGCCGTCTCATTTCCCGCCTACCCTCACCTCAGCTGCCTGAAACCACCAATTGTTCTTTTTCTGAATGGAGCCCCCGTGGACCCCCCTTCCCACCACAGTGGTTCTTGGGGTCCTCCCCTCAACTCTTGCACCCCAGCCGGTGCTATTCAGTGACCATTTCCCAAATACCGGGAACTCAGACGGACTACCGCGAACAGCAACTTCGCTATTACTTTGGCACAGGGTTTTGGCCCCAGTCGGCACATCCTGTTAGAAAAAAATAGGTACTGAAAGCAGTAATTATAGCACTGAACACCACTCCCTGTCACACCCGCATCTGTGAAATTCCCCAGGAGGTGTGAGAGGGGTGAGACTGGTAGGAGGACGGTTCTTGGGAGCTGGGGGGCCCTCGGAAAAGACGTCTCCTTCTCCATTACTTGTTCATGTCTGAAAGGAGATACCTTGTCCATTTCTTTGAATTGGTAATCTACGCAGATAGATCAAAAATAGAAAGGTGCAAAGTGGTATCCAGTGAGAATCTCCCTCCCACTCCTGTCCTCCACCTTACATTCCTCACCTGAGAGCCCATTTCCCGTTTCTTGTGTCTCTCTGCAGTATTCTGAGCACATACGCATTTACATTTTTTCACACAAAACTAGCATGATATACACATGACTTTGCAGCTTCCTTTTTGTACTTACTACTGAATTCTGAAGCTCAGCCCCACACTGTAGATACGGCCCTTTCTTTTTCTAAACGGGGAGATAGAACTCATGTATATGTATGACTCAGTATATTCAAGAAGTCGTCTGTTGATGAGTGTTTAAATTCTTTGCAAAATGCAATGAATAACTGTGCATAAGTCATTTCTCCTGATTTCATTCTAAATTCATTTAGAAAATACGAAGGTGGTGATACTGTAAGCTGGCTCAGAAATGCAAACACCTGGAATTCCTGGAATGTTCCTTGCCAGGTCTGCGTGTCCTCCTGGAGAACTCTCACTCTCCTTTGAAGACCTGGCTCAAATGCCACTTCCTGTCCTAAGCCTTTCTAGACCGGCACCAGCCAAGGAAAGATGCTCCTGCATCTTCTGGGTTTCTAGGAAGTGGTTCCCAAACTAACGATGTAAGGATGGCCCTGAGGACTTGTTACACCCAGACTGTGGGCTCTGCCCAGCTCCAAAGTTTCTCATTCACGAGGTCTGGGGTGGGGTCTGCGACTGTGCACTTCTAACCAGTTCCCGGGTGATGCTGTTGCATCTGCTCAGGACCACACTTAGAGAACCACGGAGTCAGTCATTTCCCTACCTCTGGAACCACTTGCTTACTGCGTCTTCTTACTGACCAGCCCCCATCCCCACCCCATACACCAGACTGGGTTAGCTCCTCTTGAAATACTCCCTTATCTTTCTTCTTTAGACTAAAAAGTCCATAAGGGCGGGGACTGGCTGCATGTTTATTCCACACTGAATCTGCCGGACTTGACACACCCTCAAGGGTATAGCAGGTGGACAAAATAAACGCCTCCAGATGAACGCCTCATTATTGTGCCTCTTCCCTAACATTAAATTTCATAAGGCCAAGGCCTCTAGGTCCTTAAATATCTCTCGTGTCCATCTCCGTTGCCACCAGCTGGTCTCTTAGCTGGTCTATTGCTTTGTAACTGGTCTTCCCAGTTTTACCCTCCCCCTTCCTTTAATCCCTTCTCCTGGAGGCAGACACACCGATATTCTAATAATATTGATTGGAAAGATTGGTAACTACCTTTAGTTTCAGTAGTAGGGGGCTGGTTAAATAAATTACTGTTATGTCCATGTCAACGCATAAAGAATTTCCCAATTCTTTATTATGGTCGCATACCCTCTCTCACTGATGTCATTCAATTTAGTTAAATGTTATGGCATTGGAGGGTAGGGTAGTTTGGTATGACTAAATGATGCGTTCCAAATCTCTCTTTCGTAGATCGCATTTCCACCAAAGTTTTTTTCTTTAGTTACCAGTTTTCTATTGACATGAATTGTGTCTGAATTCAGTGAAGTAATTGAGGGTATCCAGGTGTTCATTGGTGGATGATTTCTTGTGGAAATTGATGAAGGGACTTCAGAGTCAGGTCAGGGAGGATTGCGATGGCCATGAGTAAGAGCTTAACCTTATTCTACAGGCAATAGGTGATGTGGAAATGCACAAAGTGGGAGAATTATGGTTGATTTCCATTTCAGAGACATGCCTCTGGCTGTCATATGGAGCTTGGATTCAAAGGAAGGAGGGAAAACAGTCAGGAAACTCTCCCAGGAGTCAGGTAAGCAATGACGTGGGTCTCAGCTCAAGGGCAATGGTAGCAGGGTTGGAGAGGTGGGGGGTATACAGAGGCAAAAGTGACAGGATTTGGCCTTTGACTGCATATGGGGTTTATGTGTGTGTGGGTTCTTAAAGTGTGTGCATGTGTATGTGTGTGTAGGAGAGAAAGCATATGGGTGGTTGTGCCTGTGTGTGCATGAATGATGCATGTGTATGTTTTTTATGTGTGTGCATGTATACGTGTGTGCACATATGTGTAAGAGAGAAAGCATGTGTCTGGTTTGTGTGTGTATGTTTGTGCTGTGTGTGTATGTTACGGAGGTGATGCTTATGAGAATCAGTAAGGATTAACAATGGCTCCCTAGTTCCTGGCTTGAGTAACTGGACATTTAACAATGTGGTACATGTAGTCATGGAACATGGAGGGAACAGCTTTTGGAGAGGTGAAGATGAGTCCAGTTTGGACCATGTGGAGTTTGAAATACTGAGAAGTCCTGCAGGGACTTCCCTGGTGGCACAGTGGTTGAGAGTCCGCCTGCCGATGCAGGGGACACGGGTTCGTGCCCCGGTCCGGGAAGATCCCACGTGCCGCGGAGCAGCTGGGCCCGTGAGCCATGGCCGCTGAGCCTGCGCGTCTGGAGCCTGTGCTCCGCAACGGGAGAGGCCACAACAGTGAGAGGCCCGTGTACAGAAAAAAAAAAAAAAAAAAGAAGTCCTGCAAAGAGTTGAATATTGCAGTCTGAGGTCGAGAAAAGAAGCCAGTGCATGACTGATATATATTTGAGATATTGGTATATGCAGATGGACCAGTCCAGAAGAGTGTGGACTGAAACCTGAAGGGTTTGGAGGTTACCAGCATTTGGGAGTCAAGCAGAGGATACGGATTCAAGGAGGAGACAGAGTCGGAAGGATGAGAAAGGCAGAGGAAACACAGGGGAAGGATTCAAAACCAGTGAATGGTTGGAGTAGCAGATCGCTGGTAGTTGCTGCAGAGAAATTGCAGTGAAGTGGAGCAGAAAGGCGGATAGAGTGGAGAGGAAGGTGAAGCTGGGGTGAGAGGGGTGTCAGTGCTACCAGCAAATGCAGATGCAGAAGGACAGAGAGCGATGAGGCTGCAACTAACTCCTTCCACTCTGGACTAACTGAACGTTGCTCAGTTTCTGATTGCTCTGAAGGGATTTTGTAAGTCCTTTTATAATACCACTTTACCACTGAAAAATCTTGAAAACATTAAAAAAGCAACAAACCCAAAGCTTTAAAAATAGGAGGCAAAGAAACCCTCTGTAAGGTGGTTCTTTGATTTTTGATGGCATTTTCTTCTGAGCTGTGTGCCAATCCTTGCAGGGAGGCAGGATGAGTAGTCATTCTGAGCGCAGCGTTTCAGCATCTGCTAAAACCACTTGGCGTCAGACTCATTATTGGTGTGAAAAGGGACCACATGGATTGCCTCTCCAGCCTCATTCTGCAGCTGGGTGACCTTGGGCAAGTCACTTCACCTCTGGTGTGGTTTCTCCTCAGTACGAGGCCCTTGAAAGAGAACACCTCTAACAAGGCTTATTATACATTGATGGCTGGGAAGAACCGCACTTAGTTCAGCCCCAAATGAGCATACAGACATTTCTCCAAAGAAGATATACAGATTGCCAACAAACACATGAAAGGATGCTCAACATCACTAATTATTAGAGAAACGCAAATCAAAACTACAATGAGGTATCACCTCACACCAGTCAGGAAGGCCATCATCAAAAAATCTACAAACAATAAATGCTGGAGAGGGTGTGGAGAAAAGGGAACCCTCTTGCATTGTTGGTGGGAAAGTAAATTGATACAGCCACTTTGGAGAACAGTATGGAGGTTCCCTAAAAAACTAAAAATAGAATTACCATACGACCCAGCAATCCCACTACTGGGCATATACCCTGAGAAAACCATAACTCAAAGAGTCATGTACCAAAATGTTCATTGCGCCTCTATTTACAATTGCCAGGACATGGAAGCAACCTAAGTGTCCGTCGACAGATGAATGGATAAAGAAGATGTGGCACATATATACAATGGAATATTACTCAGCCATAAATAGAAACGAAATTGAGTTATTTGTAGTAAGGTGGATGGACCTAGAGACTGTCATACAGAGTGAAGTAAGTCAGAAAGAGAAAAACAAATACCATATGCTAACACATATATATGGAAGCTAAAAAAAAATGTTCTGAAGAACCTAGGGGCAGGACAGGAATAAAGATGCAGACGTAGAGAATGGACTTGAGGACTCGGGGAGGGGGAAGGGTAAGCTGGGATGAAGTGAGAGAGTGGCATGACATACATACATGCATGACATACATACATGCATGACATACATACACTACCAAATGTAAAATAGATAGCTAGTGGGAAGCAGCCACACAGCACAGGGAGATCAGCTCGGTGCTTTGTGACCACCTAGAGGGGTGGGCTAGGGAGGGTGGGAGGGAGACACAAGAGGGAGGAGATATGGGGATATATGTATATGTATAGCTGATTCACTTCATTATACAGCAGGAACTAACACACCATTGTAATTATACTCCAATAAAGATGTTAAAAAAAAAAGGCAAAGAAGTTATGTTTCTCAAACAATCAAACAAAAAAGAAGGGATGAGAACTTGAGAAATCCTCTCCTTTGTACTTAGCCTTTGTACTAACCACACCCTTGTACTTAATGCAGCAACCTCCTGTTCCGTGCCAGACGCCAAATGCCAGCATATCACAAGCTGCATAGCGGATTAGATTTCTGAAAGTTTGCTGGCATCTTACTCTTGCAACTGATTTCTCCAAGGTCAAAATTAAGCTGCATTCAGAACATCTGTAGTTTAAAGCAGCGACATTTTAAAATGTAGGGTTACACAACTGGATTTTGTTATTAGCTACAAACCACTGTAAAGCAGTGGTTCTTAATCTTTAGCTGCATCAGAATCACCAGGAGGACTTGTTGAAATCTGGAATGCTGGGCCCCAACACCAGAGTTTCTAATTCAGTGGCCCTGGGGTGGAGCTCAAAAAGGTGCATTTCCCACGAGCTCCTTGGTAAGTGATGCTGGTGCTGCTGGGTGACTCAGTATCTCTGAGCCTCAGTTTCCTCATCTTTGAAATGGGGACATACAGACCCAACAAACCCAGTGCTCAGATTTAAAAAAGAAAAAAGAAGGAAAAAAGAAAACCAAGATTGTTCTTTGGGGTTTGTTTTATTTTTGTTTTTTGTTTGCGGCATATTCTTCCACACTGTGTTCAGGAGGGCAGGGAGAATGACCACTTTAAGCACGATTTCAAGCATCTTCTAAGTGACCTGGTAATCACAATTCCTTAAATCTCTGTGCTAGAAGAAACTCTATGGTTTGCTTCCTCTAACCTCAATCTACAGTTAGGTGACCCTGGGGAGGTCCTTCGCTCTCTTGGAAACCTCTTCTGCTTGCATCTCATTGGGAAGAAATGGATCACGTTGCTGCCCCTAGAGCCACCTTCATTTAAGGTGTCTGCCTTTTTTTTCTTAAGACTTTAAGAATGTGGAGGACTGGGACCGTCTTTGATCAATTTGGAGATGTGAGGACGGGTGCGTGGTAACGTAGAGGTCGGCAATCAGACAGAACTAGGTTCAAATCTTGGCTATACCGCTTATTCGCCTGTGAACTTGGACAAACGACTTGAACTCATTGAGACCCAACATCTCATCCCAACATTGGAAATAAGAACACAATTGACCTTCCAGGATGGCTGTGGGGATTAAATGAAAGCAGGGACAGAGATGCTTGACGTGCTTTTGAACACACAGAAAAGAATCAATAAATGATAGATACTGTGTACTTGGAAATGCCCAGAACAATGAAGTAGTTACACAATAATTCCTGAACCCACCTGAACTGAATCATGGCCAAGCGGACAGAGAACTAAAGGAATAACCCAAACCACCGAGAAAAAGAACATAAACAAAACAGCCCAACTTTCCCTAAATACGACCTTCTAAATGGTCCTCTGAGGGCAGCAAGGGGTGGGTACCGTGCTGCTCCAGGAATATGAGGAGGGACAGCTGGCACGTCACATCACGGGGAGGCACCAGCTAAAGCTTGTCTGGTCCACCTGCAGCCGCAGTTTCTGCTCGGGTCCTTCACCAGATTCTAGAGGCGGAAGAAATTCAGAGAAGCCGAGGAGGGAGGGGGAGGAAAGAGGGAGCAAAGCAAACTTTGCAATTATCTCCCTGAGACTGTTTAGAATGTAATGTTCCTCTCTGCCCCCTTTCCTTTTCACGTTGTAATTTTCTTCACAGAAAGAACACAATGGAGAACACATACCAGACTCTGGAGAGCTTGCTACTAACCCCAGCAGCCAGACACAGGAACAGATAAGGGAGGGAAAAAAAACAAAAACAAAAAAAACCCAGAGGCAATTATTTATTTATTTATTTTCCCCCTGCAGAGATTTCGGAGATGGGAAGCTAAGAAATCCAGTTACATTTGGACATGCACTCACTTCGTGGTTTCGGGATGATCTGTCCTTGATACTCAGTGCTCAGCAAGTTTCAATAACTGTTTTCCTTGCCAGGAGGGTTAGGGCTTTACCACAGAGTTTGCCCTCTACCCCCATCCACTGGAGATGACCTGGAGTCAGCCTGTGTTTGCTCCACCTGGATTCCTACCTAAGTGTTTAATTGCCCACATTTTTCTTCTCTCCAGGAAGTGAGGAGAGACTCATGGCTCAGTTGTAGGGTGTCAAGTGTCTTTGGAAGAGCTCAGGATGGAGGCATGGGGGGGCATTAGGATGCGGATGCCTTCTCACTTTTCTACCTCCCGCACTGCCTACGCCCCCATCCCTTCTCCCACGCCTCTCCTCCTCCTTTCTCTCCCCACCTCCACCACTCTCCGCCTAGTCTTTCTCCAAACTTTTCAACCAGAAGCTCAAACGAGCAGCCAGGCTGCGTTCTGACGTAGATCACCAAGTCGCCGTCTAGAAAGGCTGTCTCTTTCCTCCAGCAGAACATAAAGGAACGTGGAGTCAGAACACCCATTTTCTTACCATTTGTCTTTGTACTCATGCGGACCTGTCTGATGGAGTAGCTTTCCCAGGATGGCTCTTAGTGCTTTTAAATAAGTTTAAAGCTGCCCTGCTCACCCTCTGTTTCTCAGAGGATCCCATCGTCTCTAAGAGCAAAACACAGTGATCCCAACAGAGGGTTTCCTGGACCAGACAGCCCCTGGCCCCCGTTGACCCACTAGCTGATTAGTGATGCCTGTGGGAGTCCGGTCCAGATGAGCTGAGCACAGACTACATCAGAACAGCACATCCAACCTGCCGGCTCAAGAGAAACAAGAAATGTGTGTTGTTTATGCCGTCGTCATGCCCTGACTCTATACAGTGCGCCAAAAATTGCTCAATGCAGAGAACACAATGAATAAAATAAGATCCCTGCTTTTGAATGGGTCACAAGCATTCACAATGAGATTTAGATGGGAAAGTACTACAATGTCTATTTTACAGATGGAAAAACAGGCGTGCTAAAGTGCTGTGGTTTGTTTAAATGGGCACTGTGATGTGGTGGCTATGCTAAAAGAAGAATCCCAGATCTTGGTCATCCTTAATTTACGCATTTAGTCACAGGAAAATTGTTAATCAAAGGAAAAACGGAAAGAACACTTCCTTTCTCATCCCCACTCCTCTTTTCAAATCACTTAAAAATATTTGCACTTATTTTCCAATGTGGAAAGTATAAAAAAATTGCCCTAGCTTGGCTTATAATTTATCTGGAGAAATAGAATAAAATGTCCAGGTAAATAAGTCGTCTAGACAATTAGGTATGTCATTTGCTTTTGCTTTAAGATGACCATTTCTAAAAGACATTCCTTTCATGTTTTTCTTTTGAGTTTTTGGTTTATTGGTTTTGTTTTAACTCTCTTTGATTAGCAAACTCAGAGCATCTCCTAGCTATAAAGAAGGGGAGGATTGACATTGATCAAACTCTTGTCATGTTCCAGGCTAGGCCTGCTGTATTCCTAATGACAGTGACCATAGGAGGCAGATTTTGTTACTGACATGGGGGCTCAGAGAGGCTCAGTAATCTGCTAAAGATCACACAGTGAATATGTGGAATAGAGTTTTTCTATTTAAAACTTACTCTTCCCCCCACTCCCAATGCTAACATTTTACCTTTAGTTATCACCTAGATCAACCCCTTCCCCAACGACTGGTAAATCTTCAATTTGGTGATGATTTCAAAAGGTGTTCAGTGAAGGGAGGGAGGAGGGAAGCCACAGTCCAGAAGAGGACTCATGCATTTTCAGCTGGAGAACAGTTAGAGTCACAGAGTTTATGGAGTCCGGGTGGGCTAGATTAGCACGTGGGGTATGTAATGACAGGGTTCACCAACATTCCTAGATTGAAAAGTTTATGCATGCCTTCCTACTTTCACCAGCTGTACTTGCCTCTGACTTAATTATATGTTCAGGGTACAGATGCCTCTAGAATTGCAGGCCATGTCTTGCTTCCCAGGAAGGGTCATTGGTTAGATGACACTCAGCTCTTGGAATGCATGAAAAAAATGTTGGCTTGTCTCTTAGCAGTGGAGATATATATTTGAAGCATTGTGATCCAAGATTCATTCATTCTTTCTTTCTTTCTTTCAAAAATATTTGTTGATAACTCTGACGGACATTTATTCACTTTGTTCACCCTGAACAGAAAGGTAGCCAATCAGAGGACTCCCTTCTCCTGGACAGAATACTTAGTTCAGGGTTTGGCAGATAACCTAAGCTGGGCAAGTCCAATGTCAAGAATTTACATGGACATTTGGAGAGAAAGTGTCTCCTAGATCTTGAGCTTAAAAGCTCTTCAAAGTCTGGGGTTGCCATGATCCATTTTACCCATCGCGCTGAGACAGTCCGCCTGATAAGGAAGACGAGACAGAGGAGAGCAGAGCTGAGAGGTACAGGGAGAGGAAATAGCTGAACACCTGGATCCTGCCCTGCTTGAATCCCTAAACTTTTGTAGCTTCATTGAGCAGACGCCCTCACTGCATGCAGCAGTATAGCTGGGAGCTGGCAGTATGAGGATTATGAATTCCTTTCCTTTCTCTGACTTTGACTTGGGTAGGGAAGATCCAGAGCAGTCTTTGGGAGGCATAGCTGGTATTATAAAGCAAGCGGAAAGCTTTGGAGTCAGAGCTGTGGGTTTGAAGCCTAGTCCTTGTATTGGTTCCTTTACAATCTAATTATAGGGTCTACTGCTCTGGTCCCCGGAGCTGGGACAACCATAGGCTGTCTTCTCATCCCACAGTGAACTCCCAGCCCAGTGGGACATGCAGACTTACTAACTGGTTGCATTATTTAAAAAAGTTAGTTGACCTTTCTGAGCCTTCCATTTCCTTTGTAAATGTGGGCTACCGAGAATGCCTTCCTCTAGAAGTTGTGGAAATGAAATGAACTAGTGACTATGAAAGTGCTTTGTAAATTGTGAAGGGACCACACCCAAAACTTCTGCATGGGTGCGACCTGTCTTGGTCACCACTGACTGAGTACTCGTACTTAATTAAATACTAAGTGCCTACTAACCACATGGTTGATGGTCAACATACCTGTTGAAAGAATAAAAAAAAAAGTTATTTAACAAATCCTCTTCAGCTAGATGCTCAAAAATTCTCCTTTTTCTTTTCATAACCTGGTTTCCAGTGTATCACTGGAGAGGGTCTGGCTTCCTTGATCATGAGAAACTCTCATCTAGGGGATCCCTGTATCAGTTAACTATTGCTGCCTACCAACCACCACAAAGTTCACACTTAAAAAAACTCCAACCATTTATTATTATTATTATTTTGGGGGGACTTTTAAAATATTTATTTTATTTATGTTATTCCTAGTCATTTGGTTAATTTTAAAGTATTTAAAATTATACCTTTTATGTATACTGTTATTTTTATATAATTTAAACTTACAGAAAATTTGCTTGAATAGTCAAGGAACTCCCATATACCTTTAATTCAGATTTGCCAATTTTTAAAATATTTTGCTATGTCTGCATTCTTCTTCTCTTTTTTTCCCCTTCCTCTCTCATATTATTTTTTCTGAATCATTTTCAGTCTACTTTCAAATTTTATCAGTTGGCCCAATAACATCTTTCATAGTACATTTTCCTAGTTCAACATCTAAATACTTAGGGATAATGCATTGCATTTATTGTAATGGCTCTTTTTTCTCCTTTAATTTCACCCAGTTTTGAGTCTATGGGTCAGCTGGACAGTTCTGCGAATCTGAGTGGGTTTGGCAGGTCTTGTCTGTTCTCGTGCATCAGATGCTAGCTATTGTGTCAGCTGGGGAAGGGCTGGTATAAGATGCCATCCGGTGGGAGGGATGTCTCCCATTCTTCAACAGGCTACCCTGGGCTTCTGTTCACAGTGGAGGCATGTTTCCAAAAGACGGCAGAATTGCTCAAGGTCTCTTGAAGTCTAGGCTCAGAACTGGTCCACTTCCTCCATATTCTATTTTATAGAGCAGTGTATAAGGCTAGCCCAGATTTGGGGGTTAGAAGTATAGACTTCACATTACAAGTGGTATAGACACAAGGAGGATAGAAATCAGAGTGTTTGCAATCAATATATCAAATAACCTTTGAGCTAAGCTAGGAGAGTCATTTAATGCTGTAAACCAAGAAAAGGAAAAATGTGGATTCTCTCCTCTCTTATCTCTTTGCCCCCTGACACTGCCCGAAGAAAGACTT
The DNA here is from genome assembly GCF_003031525.2 of Neophocaena asiaeorientalis asiaeorientalis. Classification (NCBI taxonomy): domain Eukaryota; kingdom Metazoa; phylum Chordata; class Mammalia; order Artiodactyla; family Phocoenidae; genus Neophocaena; species Neophocaena asiaeorientalis. The sequence goes on from NW_020172779.1 coordinate 11,843,771, forward strand.
TCATGATCTCTGCTGCCTAGAGAACTAAGGTAGCTCTAAACTCATCTGCCTGCCTCCAGACCAATTTGACAAACATTAGCTTAGTGCCTTCTGTCTCCCCAGTGCTGTAAAGCTCAGAAGAAGAAACAGATGTTCTAAGAATACAGTCCATCTCTCCTGGACCACAGCCTCTAAGGGGATATACACATACCCGACCTGTAAGGAAGATCGATAAATTCTTCTGCATCTTCTGACTGTAAATTACTCTCCATCTTGTCACCAAGGTTATTTTAACAGAGTTCTTCATGTTGCCTACAAATTAATGTTCCCACGTCTTCGTCTGACATTCAAGGCATTCATGAATTGCCCCCAATCTCTCTTTCTAAGCTCTTGCCCCTTTATTTCTGGGAAAGAAACCGACACCTCCATTAAATCAGAATCTTCAGCACTGCTTAGTTTCCTGACTACTTCTTTGCATGTAGCCGTTTCTCTGCCTGTATGTGCTCAACCTCATCTGTGCCTGTTGCAATCCCACCCATGCTATTCAGGCCCTGCTCAATCGTCAGCCCCTCCAAGAACCTTTCCTTCCTAACCTATTTAAAATCAACCTCTTATTTTTCTCTGTTCCCCTAATCGTTTTTTTTTTTTTTTTTTTACTATAGTATCACATTCTCGGGTTGTATACTACCCCAGATTGCAGTCCCCTGAGGGCAGGCCTCCGTGCTCTCACCTGAGTGTCCACCAAGTTACCTGGAATGTCTACCTCGTGCGAGGTGCTGAGTCAATGCTATTGACCTGACTTGAATCTCTTCCCACTTCTCTCCACCGGCTCTGCAGCCCTGCTTCAAGTCTCAGAGCTGGCGACAGTCACGGTCACTTTCTAGGACTCTGTTTAGCCATTAGCGTAAGCGGCACTTCAGTTGGGCTGTATCTTAGGCCACTGAATTGGCAGGAGCTACAGGCCTAAAAAAAGTCCTTCCCCGTAACAGGGGGTCAGTTACTAATTGTAATTCCTCCTTTGGCCACTTTTCTGAGGCTTGAACTCACAATCCTTGCTGACTTTATTTTTAGGTGTCTGGCAATTTAAAAGAGGGCTACAACTGTCTTTGGTTTATTATTATACTATGAATGGCTCTTGGAAACCCAGTGCCCTGGTGATGATAGTATAACTGGCTCTGATGAGGACTCTTCTTTACTCTAAGTTTGAAACCCCTTGTTTTAGATGAATGGCTTTCAGACATCAGCGTGAGTCAGAACCATGGGGCATTTGTAAGCATGTGAATTCCTGGGCGTTATCTCCAAGAGTGTCTGAATTCTTAAGTCTGGGCTGGGCCTAGGACTGTATAATTTTCTCAGGCTCCCCAGGGAATTCTGCTGCTGGCTGGCCTTACTTTGAGAAAAACTACCGTAGAATTATAAGCATCAGACAATGAAGAAAAATGTTCACTGCAGTTGGGCAACTAAGATGATGTCAAACGTATCATCATGTCCCAGATACCAGGGACGTCTCCAAATACCTCTCTTTTCGCCGTGCCTCTCCTCTGCTCAAGACCTTGCAATGGCTCCGTATTTCCTCTTCCAGGTCAAGTCCAAACTCTTCCCCATGCCATTCTAGTCCCCGTTCAGCTGCTCCTTGATGTCTTAACCTACTGCAGGTGAAGTGCTATTTCACCTCCTTTGCTTTGCTTTCTCCTTCTCTTGTATCCCATCTCTTCTTCATTAAGAGTCACCAGACTTTTATTGAATGCCTTCAATATATCAAGCACTGTCCCATATATTAGTTTATTTAATATTCAGTTCAGTCTCCTGGGGTAAAGACATTATCATGCCCATTACTGCTGCAAGTGAGTTTCTGCGACTTGCCCAAGGTCACACAGTTGGTAAGTGGACTTCAAACCCAGAGTGACTGATCTAAGTGCCATCGTCCCCTTACATGACACCATGCTCCTTATGCAAAGCCTATTTAAATTGTGTTCTTCCTTCAAAACTACAGTCAAGTACCCTCTCCTAAACTCAGAGGTAAACCCCATTTCCCTCACCTGTAAATCTGGTGTGCATGCCTAGCTTGAAGGTCACTGTGAGGAAAAGGGGCAATAAGGTATGTGATGTACTGTGCATGGCATCTGGCACAATCTGGGTGACGAAGTGGTCCTACTGGCTGGACGCCATTTGTCTAGAAACTTCACTCCGAGTCTCTCCAGGCAGGAGAGCTGCAAATCATGTGGCTTTTGTGGAATAACGAGATGTAATGATCAGAATACACTTTCTGCTATCACTGCATGATTTTCCCTTTTTCCTGCAAGTCAGAGGTATCATTCAAGGATAAAGATATTAGGCATCATTCTTCCTGCTGGAACATTCTTTTATCTCCTCTTCAAAGAGTAATCTCAGGGCAGCCACAGCCATCGAAACAAAATGCAGCAGGTGTAGCCATGCTCTGGATTAGAGCCCCATGTTCCCTGGTGGGGTGGAGAACGGCCGCGGTCAGGGAAAATGAATGGCCGCGGCCATTTTGTCTCTGTCTGCAGAGAGTACATACTCCCTGCGCCTGGATCAATCAGGCCCCTTGTGTTGAGGACCCGCTGCTCTCACTTTTGAGTGACTTGCAGCCCTTTCGTGTCACCAAGGAGGGACTTCTCATCCGATTGGGTGACCCACAAGTGTGATGCAGTTTGAAGCATGCCCACAGTGAAGAGTAGATTTATTTGTTTCTTTGTTCTTTCGTGGCAGCTGGAAGCAAAGGGTGTTTGGAGCTTTCCCTAAGAAGAGTTCCCTTGCCTGCATTTGCATAGTTTTTCTCGCTTGGTCAAGTGTGGGCAAAGCTGTTGCTTACGGTCTTCCACGAGGAAAGGATGAGATGCAACGCTGAGAGACCGTGACGCATGCTGACTTGACCAGCCATCATTGCGTGAGAAGTAAGGGGATATGGGCTTTGAAGTTAAGTCACTGTGGATTCAGATCTGGCTCAATGACAAACTCCTCTCTGCCCCAGTTTTCCCAAACTATAAAATCAGGGTGATGGTGGGTACCTTATAAGTTTGTGGCAAGGATTAAAAATAGTTCTGAAAACATCAGATGTGTAGAGAGACTACCATATGTAGCGGGAAAGAACAAAACCAGATTCAGAATCTCAGCAGTCACAATACTGGGCAAGTGTTAAGATGGCTGGTCCTTCATTCCAGTTCAGCCAACGTTTACACACCGAGAGCGTTGTTGGCTACTAGGTTAGCCCCTGAGGACATAAATATGATAGAGATCTGGTCTTCATGGGGAGTTTATAGTGAATCTATGACCAGTATTTATATAGTACCAGGGTGCCTGGAGAAAACCAGAGCCCAGGTAATTTAAGGGACTCACATGGGGTCCCAGAGCTAGTTTTATGTCTATCTATCTATCTAATCGATCTCTCTATCTCCATAACCAGGCCTCCCGATATTATATCCATGGCTTTGTCCATGAACCAGCAGCTCTCGTTCTAAGAAAAGAGCAGGGCCGGTTACATCATTGTGAACAAAAGCTACCCAGAGACCAGACCGGAGGGGATTATTGAATATAACTAACCAAATAAAAGCTAACTGGAGGACTAAATATGATCACATTGGAGAATGGAGTCATTGTTTGCCAAGGCTGAGCTTATTCATTTGCTGGCTTGGGGAGCCCTTGGCTACCTCTCCCTCTTCCAGGCCCAGCAAACAGGTCACTCCGATGATTCAAGAGGTGAGCCTCTGGTGACATCAGCCTCTCCTTGGGCATGCGGGCCCATTATCACATGCACTTGACTTTCACTCCCTAATGCTGCAGGTTCACGGCTCAGGAGTGACGCAGCAAGGGTGAGACTTTGCTCCTCTGTTGGAGAGGGGTCTGGTTTTCTCAGGGCAGATGTTCCTGCTGCATCCCCTTGCCAATCCAGGTGTATGAAGTCACACCTTTCAGCCATTTGTGACCCAATTTAAACCTCTCTGTTTCCTTGTGAGAACTAAGATGAGAATTTATCTTTGCATCTGTGGATTTACATTCTTTCCTCTAAATTTTATTATGAACGTGGCCACATGGACAGAAATGTTGAAAGCACCCATACACCAGTCACTACGATTCTACCACAGTCATATCGCTTACTTGCATTATTACATATTTATCCATTGACCTAGTCATCAGTCTATTCACCAATCAGTATATCTTATACTTTTTTATCAAATTAAAGGTAAGTTGCAGACATCAGAACACTTTCCCCTGAATACTTCAGCCTTTTTATTATTGTCTAAAGTTCAATACTGTTTACATTTTAAAAAATGCAATAAAATGTACAAATCTCAGGTCTACAATTAATGATTTTGATAAATGTATATGACTATGTAACGCAAACCCCTTATGAGATATAGAACATTACTGGGACCCCAAAAAGTTCTCTCAGATCTGTTAATCCCTGTTCTCACCCCCATGCCCCACCAGAAGATTAGTTTTTCCTATTCTAGAGCTTCATATAAATTGAATCATACTGTATGTTTTCTTTGATATAAGGTTCTTTCACTCAGAATAATGTTCTGAGATTCAATTTTTGTGTATTTAAAGTAGAACCCGGGGCTTCCCTGGTGGCGCAGTGGTTGGGAGTCGGCCTGCCGATGCAGGGGACGCGGGTTCGTGCCCCGGTCCGGGAAGATCCCACATGCCGCGGAGCGGCTGGGCCCGGGAGCCATGGCCGCTGAGCCTGCGCGTCCGGAGCCTGTGCTCCGCAACGGGAGAGGCCACAACAGTGAGAGGCCCGTGTACCGCAAAAAAAAACAAAAAAAAAAAACCAAAAAACAAACAAACAAACAAAAAAATAAAGTAGAACCCATGAAGATTGCTGAGAGGATTAAAGAAAATATGACTGATAAAATGATTAAAAACAATGCCTAGCACCTGCAGGCATGCCATAGATATTAACTATTGCCACTGTAGTTGCTATTTAGTATGATGTCTATTATTCTTATTTTCAATTCATCGTGCGGGCTTATGTTGGCTGTAGTATGGACCCAGTCACCAAAGCAAGGTGTTCATCTCAATTTTTCTACCTGGTAAGTTGATCTCAGAGGATATTCTAGACCTTAACATTCTATTGTTCAGAGCTCTTTGGGATTATTCCCTAGTGACATGTCTCTATGTACTTACTTTCCCAAGTAGATTGTAAGATTTTCAGTGGCAGCACCCATTGTGTTTGCTCCGTCTTTTTATCTATTCTAGTGCTTTGTCACAAACCAAGCATGACAGAGATAGCATGTCATAACACATGCATCCAATACCAGGTCAAAACCAAGGCTCTACCGCATAAGAGCCGCATTAGCTAACTTGCTTAGGAAATGGCAATGTGGCCCCTGAAATGTTATTAGTTCTGGAGTAGTTACCCTGCTCAAGTTCACATCACTGGTTTGGGCAGCAAGGGTCTTGTTTTGAATTCTGGTTCTGCTGTGAACCTGTCTTTAGCGGGATGGCTTACACAGAACTTAATTCGATTCTTATCACAACTCTGTAAGATAGTTATTACAATCTCCATTTTACAGACGAGGAGTCTAAGACTCCTAAGACTTCCTGAGGGAAGTAGCCAATCAGTGATGGACCTTGGATTTGAACCCAGCTCTGTTGATTTAGAAATCCCATGCTCTATCCTTGGACTATGGTTTTTCTGACTTATTTTAGGTACATACAGAGACAAGAAGTAAAGGTCAAAGAGTTGAACAATTGATGAAAGTGCTGGTATGAACAGTGAACGAGACTTTTTTTTTTACAAGTTCATGTCCATTTTATTCAGTGAACAAGATTAATGATAAAAAGCTCCAACACGCATACCCAGTACAATTGACATGTATTTAACATTATCGCATTGAACGATTTTTTAGTCCTACAACAGCCCAGTGAGATAGATGGGCAAAGATTATTGTTGCCACTTTACAGATAAGGAAACTGAGGGTCAGAAGGGTAAGTGACCTACACAGGGTCACAAAGCGAATACAAGACAGTGGAGGTGAGGAATGTTTCCATTCCATTCAGGGGATTTGAAAACAGGTTTCATGATTTTAAAGTAAAAGCTTTCTAGGTTGTGCTCTTCCATTTCAGAGGAAGAATACGTTAACAAGAGGTATCTGTAGGCATATACATTTGAAATAAGAATATGATTAATGCTTAATATTTCAAATGAGGTTGTCAAAGTAGTTTCAAAGTCACGTATTTTAAAATGTATTCATTGAGTGTTTTCTCTGTGCCAGCCACTGGTCCAGTTGACCATGCATTGTCAGCAGACTTGACGACATGAACTCTACCCATAAGTGATGCCGTGCCATCATGCGTCCTTCTTGGGAGCAACTGGAGAAGTTGACCTGTTCATTTGCTCTATTCTCTCAGCCCAAGGGCCGAGTCATTTCATTAAATGAGTATTCTGTTTTGGCCCTCTCCCAGCCAACAGCTGCAAGGCACCAGATTGGCATGAAGCAGGTGAGTGAAGTTGGCTTAAATTTAGCATCACAGAAATCTGTTCCAGTGGACTCCTGGGGACCACTCAGCATCCTCAGGACAAAGTAGTCACCTACGCAGCCACTAGTCCCAGGAGGGAGACCTTCTTTCAAGGATTATCAAGGGCAGCATGATTTTTCTTTAGTCATCATCTGCCGTGGTTTAGAAAATAACAGTGATCAATGGGCAGACCCAGAGAAGAGCTAGGCTGAAGAGAAGGAAATCAAACATGCACTTTACATACATTTTCATAGAGTCCCGTGGCCACCCTGTAAGGAAGGAGCACTTATTATTCCCATTTTCCTGTGTGGTAGGTGACTAGAATAACCAACGTCTGCTGGTTTGTCCGGGAATTCCCCAGATTTCACCCTGAAAATTCCACACCCTCACAATCTCTCAGTCTTGGACCAGTTGGGATATCTGGTCACCTGAGGCGGATCTGAGATTCTACATCTACTGCAAAGAGCATCCTCATAAACTTTGCGTTCTCCTGCCTCTTCCCCATGATATCTTCTGATCGTTCAACCAGGTTGTAATTTTGGGATGTGATATCCAGTTTACTGATGGGGAAATGGAAGCTTAGAGAGATTAATGACTTGCTCAGTATCTAATGACCAAGCAGAGACAGAGGCAGTTTTGGAATCCAGCTCTCTTGGGCTCTGAGGCTCTTCTGTACAAGTCCAGTTGAAAGGTAAGTACTGACAGGTGTGAAGAAGAAGCAGTGGCTTATCTGGGGACTCTACCCTCTGCTCTCAAGAGTCCCTAGTGAAATTTCATCTTAAGCCCCTTAATGTTTTATTCCAGAAAGCCTTTATGGCTTCCTGACCCTGGGCATGATACAAAGCAGCAGGGAAGGGGGTGCAGTGAAGGATGCCAGTAAGGACAGCTGGGTTCCAGGGGATGCTGCGAGGAACAAACAGTGGTCCAGTCTTTATCGTCAGGTGGCCAGCAGACAGCTTAGACTTGGGGTCAAGGCCTTGTGAGGGAGGGCCAGCTTAGAGAGGGCAGGGGACAGAGAGTAAAGAGGGGTTAGAGGGGCAGGGCTGGGCCTCTCTTCACGCAGCGACCAATCTGTCCGAGGGAAGGACCTTCCTTCATGTGAGTCTGATTTGACATGACAGCCCAGACCAGCTGGCAGGAACTGCACACACTGGGAGTGTCCTCTGTCCTAAGACTGTCCTTCACAAGCATGTCTACTCTGCTCTCTTTCCTCCCAGTGCATTTAAACAAATCATATTTGAGACGGGTTGCTGATGCCCTGTATTTATTCATCCTCTCATCCAACATTTACTGTGTGCCCAGTGTGTACCAGGGTCCTGTGTGAAGAGGAGCGCTGATTCATTGAGAAGACAGTGACAGAAGCAAGTCAAAGTGCTGTGTGTAAGAGCAAAGGGCTTGACGTGTTCTCATACCCGAGTTTCCATCCTGGCTCTGTGACCTTGATTCAGTTGCTTAAAACTTTCTCTGAGCCTCAGGCTTTTCATCTGTAAAATGGGGTTTTATTAATTGTACAACTGCTGTGAGGATCACATGCAGAGATACCTGTTTAGTGCTAAGTCTAGTGCCTGTTACATAGTAATAACTCAATTCATGATAACTATTTTTCTAGTTTTACTACTTACCAGCTCTGCAAGCTAGTTAATTTCTCTATGCATCAGTTTCCATTCCGTAGAATGGGTATCATACTGTTATGATACAAGTATGTTGTGATAATTAAATCAGATAATACATGCAAAGCACTTAGAACAATGCCCAGCATACAATATAAATTGAATATATAATAGTGATTATTACCAAATACTAATAGTAATACATGCTACAACAGACATGGACAGAAAATAAGATATTTAGGGGAGACTTCTAGGAAAATGGGTGGGAAGGCATTTCAAGGAAAGCGGCAGCAGAGTAAGATATGAAGGGGTGTGTAGATGCACATTCTAAAGTACTAGCTCAGATTGGAGATTGGGGTCAGACAATGGGCAGAGGGTGGACGGGCGCTAGAATAATCCAAAATCCAGGTTCTGCCAGTTATTAGCTAGTGACTTACCCTGTCCAAGCTTCAGCCTCCTCACCAGTAACACATAGCTAATGGTTTCTGCTTTTTAATGTCAGTTTCAGGATGAGGTGACATCACTTCTGTAATTGCTCAACCAGAGCCAGGCACAAAGGAGACCCTTAATAAGAAGCAGCTAATCATTATGATTTTTTTCACTCAAGAATGTGATGAAGGGTGTGAGGGGACCAGGAGACGGAGACCATGCTGTGGAGGTAAATTGTGATCAGATTGGAAGGAGTAGTTTATAACAACCTAGAAAATGGAGACTTTTTTTTCCTGGAAGCCATGGGGGAGCACATTGGCTCTGTCCCTTTTTAAAAATTATTATTATTTTAAGTCGAAGTATAGTTCTCTTACAATAGTATATTAGTTTCAGGTGTACAACACAGTGATTCCATACCTTTATAGATTACACACCATACCAAGTTATTATAATATTATTGACCATATTCCCTGTGCTGTACATTATTACATCCCTGTGACTTATTTATTTGACAACTGGTCGTTTGTACCTCTTAGGCTCTTTCTTTTTTGTTTTTTTAGCAGTACGCGGGCCTCTCACTGCTGTGGCCTCTCCCGCTGAGGAGCACAGGCTCCGGACGCGCAGGCTCAGCGGCCATGGCTCACGGGCCCAGCTGTTCCACGGCATGTGGGATCTTATAGGCTCTTTCTTGATGCTGCACTGGCTCCACTCCTCCCTGAGCCCAGCTTCTGAGCTCAAATCCCTGGGTTTCGTCAGTCTAAATTTACCCTCATGGTAACTGTTCACGCTGTCTCATCAGCTTGTGGGCAGAAGAACTCGTGGAGGCCAAAACTGGGAGGAGGGAGGGAGGGAGGGAGGAAAGAAAGGAAGAGAAAAAAGAAAGCTTCAGGGAGCGGGGCTACCCAGTGTCGACTGCAAGTTGTGGGCATTGGCCAGTCCCCCTGAAATAACTCCTAAGGGCAGAGTTGGCGCATGTGTCTTTGAACATTAAAATTAGAGTGAACCAAGATTAAATGCTCCCGAGAAACTGACCAGCCTAACATTTTCCTCCTCCCTCTCTCTTTTTATAACTATGACCACAGTAGTCATTCAATTGGAAACATATTCTGTCCCTGGTTGCTCCAACACTGGCACTAGATCATTCCCAGGGCTTGATATTTTTATTAAATGTACACTGCCGTTATTTTCTGCTGGGGCTAAAAATACATCTGACTGAGCGGCAAAGACTCAGATGGGGCCTCCCCACTGTTCCCTCGGAGGCCAGGACCAGGCAGGACGGACAGATTGATGGGCCTCCCAATTACCTTAGGCAGCACCTCGTCCCCAAGGAAAACTGCCCCCGATACTAATATAACTGTAAAAATAAAGATGGAGTTCCAGCCTGAAAGAATGAATAATGGCAGTCTACATCCCTAACCTCACTTACTACCAATGGTTTTTTGCTTCCCGCTACCCCATGTCACCATTTCAAGTCACTTTATGTACTTTCAAGCCCCCTAGTTTTTGTAGATGCTGTTCCCTTGCCCGGAAAGCTGTTCCTTCCTCTCTCGCTGTGAGTTTTTGATTGTCTCTTCGTCTCAGCTCAAGCACCATTGTGTTTTCTGAGCCCATGGTCTGCCTGAGGTGCTCCCTGTCTGATTCCCCTGCTTCTTCTGCTTCTTCCTGCCCAAACTCATCTTCTGCATTACAATCGATGGCCTTAGGTCTGTCTGCCCATTAGAGCTTGAGTTTCTTGAAAGCAAGGATTGTGTCTTAACGACTATTACCCCCCTGGCACAGTGCTGGGCCCGGCAGGGCTGGGAGTAGGGTGAGGCAAGTGAGGACTGAGGACACACAATTAAGACAGTGTGGCTTTCAGGTGCTGATACTGAACTTGAAGGATTCTGAGAGTGAGTGTCCCTTTAAAGTTTACACCCAAGACTCCTAGCTTGTCTCATCCTAGCCCCCACCCTGGGGCCCAAAGTGGTCGATCAGAAATGATTCTTGGGCTTCCCTGGTGGCTCAGTGGTTGAGAGTCCGCCTGCCGATGCAGGGGACGCGGGTTCGTGCCCCGGTCCGGGAGGATCCCACGTGCCGCGGAGCGGCTGGGCCCGTGAGCCATGGCCGCTGAGCCTGCGCGTCCGGAGCCTGTGCTCCGCAACGGGAGAGGCCACGACAGTGACAGGCCCGCGTACCGCAAAAAAAAAAAAAAAAAAAAAAAAATTTCTTGGATAAAGAAAATTAATTATTTTTCCTAAAAAAAAAAAAAAGATTCTTGGATGAAAGCAAGTCAATCATTTTTCCTTTTGGAAGTTCTGTCCTCTGTTGGCTTTTATGACAGCGCACCCTTCTGGTTTTCCTCCTACCAGATCCTTCTCTGCTTCGTCCTTGAATTCTTCCTCCGTCTGCTCTGGAAATGTTGCTAATGAGATGCCACTCCTCCACGCTCGCACAATATCGTCAATGTATTACCCATCTGTTCATTCAATCACTCATTCATTTACTCTGGCACTAGTTGTGGAGTACTGACCTGGTGCCAGGCACTGTTGTAAGGGTTTCAAACATGGCAGAGAGAAAGCCAGAGAATGACCCTGCCTTCATGGAACTTACATTCTAACGGAACATGCAGAGATCAGAATAAAACATGTTTAATGAAATGTTGGTTGTTATATTGTTCTGTAATTATTGAGAGCAAGAGCCTTGCTTTATTCATTTCAGATTTTTGAAGCGTCTAGTAATCCATCATGGTGCTGAATACATGGATAAAAGAATGAGCACTTGAATGAATGAATGAATGGAGACCCAGTTTATTTTTTTAATCTTAAAAAAAATTTTTAAAAATTTATTTGGAGACCCAGTTTAAATGCAAATCTTCCCTAAATAAATGCAAATAGCTTCCCTAAATTCCTTGGGCAAATTCTAATTAATTAGTTATTTCATTAGTTCATTCATTCATTCAACAATTGTTTATTGAGTGTCTCTTCTATGCCTGGATATGTTTGAAGCACCTTAAATACACCCGTCATGGTGCCTCGTACAGTTTTTCAATTATTTGTTTATTTGCCTGTCTCTGGCACTCCTCAAGGACTGAGACCTTGCCTAATTCATCTCTGGATTCTCTGACCTAACACAGCACCTGGCACCTTGTAGGTGCTGAATAAAAGTTACTTGAATGAGACATATATGTTTAATAATTTACAAAGGAGAGAAATAAACCACACCATAGTAGAGGAGGGTGGTTGACCTCTACTTCTCTGAAAATTCCTGGGTTGATGGTTTATTTATCTTAAAGTATAACAAAATGCAGCAAATATCTAAGTTTGGAGGGATCACCATCCTCACTCTAAATTCCTTCCCACAACTTTCTACTTTCTGTGACTTTAGAACGTCATTATCTATTTTTTTCTCCTGGAATTACAATGATATTGGAGGAAAACTTTGTAAAAGGCGGGGAGATTCTAAGCATCCCTGTGACTCTACAAGGCCTCCAGTGCAATAGCTCAGTGAGAACTTCTCTCTGATATCAAAGAAAGTAGTTTTCCAAAGGACTGTTACAAACCCTTCGACAAGATTCTGCACCTACCCCATGGCTGAGACTTCGGCTCCAGTCTTGGAGCTGCCCCTAACTCACACCGTGACCTTGAACAAACCATTCTCCTTCTCTGGACTCAGATTCCCTCTCTGGAAAAGGAGATTATGCCAGTTAATTGCACAAATTCCCCTACAGTTCTGATCCTTGGAGGAGTCCATCTGTCTTCTCCTCCACTCAGAGCCCTAGCTCAGGACCATCCTTCTTTTGCCTTCTAATTACTTAATGGACAAAAAAATTATTTTCAGAGGAAGTACTCCTTGCTGTCCCAAGGTGGTCAGTTCACAGACATTTATCGAGCATTTGCTATGTACCAAGATCTGCTAAAAGTGGATGGTATTGGGCTTCCCTGGTGGCGCAGTGGTTGAGAGTCTGCCTGCCGATGCAGGGGACATGGGTTCGTGCCCCGGTCTGGGAAGATCCCACATTCCACGGAGCGGCTGGGCCCGTGAGCCATGGCCACTGGGCCTGCGCGTCCGGAGCCTGTGCTCCGCAACGGGAGAGGCCACAACAGTGAGAGGCCCGCGTACCGCAAAAAAAAAAAAAAAAAAAAAAAAAAAAAAAAAGGGGAGGG